>NW_027411728.1:0-216030 GCF_047663935.1 Musca autumnalis
CTGGGAAAGTCATGCCCGGTGAACTTTTGTATTGCGAAAGTCATGCCCGGTGAACTTTTGTATGGGAAAAGTCATGCCCGGTCAACTTTTGTATGGGAAAAGTCATGCCCGGTGAACTTTTGTATTGGAAATTCATGCCCGGTCAACTTTTGTATTGGGAAAGTCATGCCCGGTGAACTTTTGTATTAGGAAAGTCATGCCCGGTGATCTTTTGTATTGGGAAAGTCATGCCCGGTGAACTTTTGTATGGGAAAAGTCATGCCCGGTGAACTTTTGTATTGGGAAAGTCATGCCCGGTGAACTTTTGTATGGGAAAAGTCATCTCCGGTGAACTTTTGTATTAGGAAAGTCATGCCCGGTCAACTTTTGTATTGTGAAAGTCATGCCCGGTGAACTTTTGTATTGGGAAAGTCATGCCCGGTCAACTTTTGTATGGGAAAAGCCATGCCCGGTGAACTTTTGTATTGGGAAAGTCATGCCCGGTGAACTTTGGTATTGGGAAAGTCATGCCCGGTCAACTTTTGTATTGGGAAAGTCATGCCGGTGAACTTTTGTATGGGAAAAGTCATGCCCGGTGAACTTTTGTATTGGGAAAGTCATGCCCGGTCAACTTTTGTATTAGGAAAGTCATGCCCGGTGATCTTTTGTATTGGGAAAGTCATGCCCGGTGAACTTTTGTATTGGGAAAGTCATGCCCGGTGATCTTTTGTACTGGGAAAGTCATGCCCGGTCAACTTTTGTATGGGAAAAGTCATGCCCGGTGAACTTTTGTATGGGAAAAGTCATGCCCGGTGAACTTTTGTATTAGGAAAGTCATGCCCGGTGAACTTTTGTATGGGAAAAGTCATGCCCGGTGATCTTTTGTACTGGGAAAGTCATGCCCGGTGAACTTTTGTATTGGGAAAGTCATGCCCGGTGAACTTTTGTATTGGGAAAGTCATGCCCGGTGAACGTTTGTACTGGGAAAGTCATGCCCGGTGAACTTTTGTATGGGAAAAGTCATGCCCGGTCAACTTTTGTATTGGGAAAGTCATGCCCGGTCAACTTTTGTATGGGAAAAGTCATGCCCGGTCAACTTTTGTATTGGGAAAGTCATGCCCGGTCAACTTTTGTATTGGGAAAGTCATGCCCGGTCAACTTTTGTATTGGGAAAGTCATGCCCGGTGAACTTTTGTATGGGAAAAGTCATGCCCGGTCAACTTTTGTATTGGGAAAGTCATGCCCGGTCAACTTTTGTATGGGAAAAGTCATGCCCGGTGAACTTTTGTATTGGGAAGGTCATGCCCGGTCAACTTATGTATTGGGAAAGTCATGCCCGGTCAACTTTTGTATTGGGAAAGTCATGCCCGGTGAGCTTTTGTATTGGGAAAGTCATGCCCGGTGAACTTTTGTATTGGGAAGTCATGCCGGTGATCTTTTGTACTGGGAAAAGTCATGCCCGGTGATCTTTTGTATTGGGAAAGTCATGCCCGGTGAACTTTTGTATTGGGAAAGTCATGCCCGGTGAACTTTTGTATTGGGAAAGTCATGCCCGGTGATCTTTTGTACTGGGAAAGTCATGCCCGGTGAACTTTTGTATTGGGAAAGTCATGCCCGGTGAACTTTTGTATTGGGAAAGTCATGCCCGGTGAACTTTTGTATGGGGAAAGTCATGCCCGGTCAACTTTTGTATTGGGAAAGTCATGCCCGGTGATCTTTTGTACTGGGAAAGTCATGCCCGGTGAACTTTTGTATTGGGAAAGTCATGCCCGGTGAACTTTTGTATTGGGAAAGTCATGTCCGGTGAACTTTTGTACTGGGAAAGTCATGCTCGGTGAACTTTTGTATTGGGAAAGTCATGCCCGGTGAACTTTTGTATGGGAAAAGTCATGCCCGGTCAACTTTTGTATTGGGAAAGTCATGCCCGGTCAACTTTTGTATGGGAAAATTCATGCCCGGTGAACTTTTGTATTGGGAAAGTCATGCCCGGTCAACTTTTGTATTGGGAAAGTCATGCCCGGTCAACTTTTGTATTGGGAAAGTCATGCACGGTGATCTTTTGTATTGGGAAAGTCATGCCCGGTCAACTTTTGTATTGGGAAAGTCATGCCCGGTGAACTTTTGTATTGGGAAAGTCATGCCCGGTGAACTTTTGTATTGGAAAGTCACGCCCGGTGAACTTTTGTATGGGAAAAGTCATGCCCGGTGAACTTTTGTACTGGGAAAGTCATGCCCGGTCAACTTTTGTATTGGGAAAGTCATGCCCGGTCAACTTTTGTATGGGAAAAGTCATGCCCGGTGAACTTTTGTATTGGGAAAGTCATGCCCGGTGAACTTTTGTACTGGGAAAGTCATGCCCGGTGAACTTTTGTATTGGGAAAGTCATGCCCGGTGAACTTTTGTATGGGAAAGTCATGCCCGGTGAACTTTTGTATGGGAAAAGTCATGCCCGGTGAACTTTTGTATTGGGAAAGTCATGCCCGGTCAACTTTTGTATTGGGAAAGTCATGCCCGGTGAACTTTTGTATGGGAAAAGTCATGCCCGGTGAACTTTTGTATTGGGAAAGTTATGCCCGGTGAACATTTGTATGGGAGAAGTCATGCCCGGTGAACTTTTGTATTGGGAAAGTCATGCCCGGTGAACTTTTGTATTGGGAAAGTCATGCCCGGTGATCTTTTGTACTGGGAAAGTCATGCCCGGTGAACTTTTGTATGGGAAAAGTCATGCCCGGTGAACTTTTGTATTGGGAAAGTCATGCCCGGTGAACTTTTGTATTGGGAAAGTCATGCCCGGTGAACTTTTGTATTGGGAAAGTCATGCCCGGTGAACTTTTGTATTGGGAAAGTCATTCCCGGTGAACTTTTGTATTGGGAAAGTCATGCCCGGTGATCTTTTGTACTGGGAAAGTCATGCCCGGTGAACTTTTGTATTGGGAAAGTCATGCCCGGTGAACTTTTGTATTGGGAAAGTCATGCCCGGTCAACTTTTGTATGGGAAAAGTCATGCCCGGTGAACTTTTGTATGGGAAAAGTCATGCCCGGTGAACTTTTGTATTGGGAAAGTCATGCCCGGTGAACTTTTGTATGGGAAAAGTCATGGCCGGTGATCTTTTGTACTGGAAAAGTCATGCCCGGTGAACTTTTGTATGGGAAAAGTCATGCCCGGTGAACTTTTGTATTGGGAAAGTCATGCCCGGTGAACTTTTGTATTGGGAAAGTCATGCCCGGTGAACTTTTGTATTGGGAAAGTCATGCCCGGTGATATTTTGTACTGGGAAAGTCATGCCCGGTGAACTTTTGTATTGGGAAAGTCATGCCCGGTGATCTTTTGTACTGGGAAAAGTCATGCCCGGTGATCTTTTGTACTGGGAAAGTCATGCCCGGTGAACTTTGTATGGGAAAAGTCATGCCCGGTGAACTTTTGTATTGGGAAAGTCATGCCCGGTGAACTTTTGTATGGGAAAAGTCATGCCCGGTGAACTTTTGTATGGGAAAAGTCATGCCCGGTGAACTTTTGTATTGGGAAAGTCATGCCCGGTGAACTTTTGTATTGGGAAAGTCATGCCCAGTGATCTTTTGTTCTGGGAAAGTCATGTCCGGTGAACTTTTGTATGGGAGAAGTCATGCCCGGTGAACTTTTGTATTGGGAAAGTCATGCCCGTTGAACTTTTGTACTGGGAAAGTCATGCCCGGTGAACTTTAGTATTGGAAAAGTCATGCCCGGTGAACTTTTGTATTGGGAAAGTCATGCCCGGTGAACATTTGTACTGGAAAGTCATGCCCGGTCAACTTTTGTATTGGGAAAGTCATGCCCGGTGATCTTTTGTACTGGGAAAGTCATGCCCGGTGAACTTTTGTATTGGGAAAGTCATGCCCGGTCAACTTTTGTATTGGGAAAGTCATGCCCGGTGAACTTTTGTAGTGGGAAAGTCATGCCCGGTGAACTTTTGTATTGGGAAAGTCATGCCCGGTGATCTTTTGTACTGGGAAAGTCATGCCCGGTGAACTTTTGTATTGGGAAAGTCATGCCCGGTGAACTTTTGTATTGGGAAAGTCATGCCCGGTGAACATTTGTACTGTGAAAGTCATGCCCGGTCAACTTTTGTATTGGGAAAGTCATGCCTGGTGATCTTTTGTACTGGGAAAGTCATGCCCGGTGAACTTTTGTATTGGGAAAGTCATGCCCGGTGAACTTTTGTATTGGGAAAGTCATGCCCGGTGATCTTTTGTACTGGGAAAGTCATGCCCGGTGAACTTTTGTATGGGAAAAGTCATGCCCGGTGAACTTTTGTATGGGAAAAGTCATGCCCGGTGAACTTTTGTATTGGGAAAGTCATGCCCGGTGATCTTTTGTACTGGGAAAGTCATGCCCGGTGAACTTTTGTATTGGGAAATTCATGCCCGGTCAACTTTTGTATTGGGAAAGTCATGCCCGGTGAACTTTTGTATTAGGAAAGTCATGCCCGGTGATCTTTTGTATGGGAAAGTCATGCCCGGTGATCTTTTGTACTGGGAATGTCATGCCCGGTGAACTTTTGTATGGGAAAAGTCATGCCCGGTGAACTTTTGTACTGGGAAAGTCATGCCCGGTGATCTTTTGTACTGGGAAAGTCATGCCCGGTGAACTTTTGTATTGCGAAAGTCATGCCCGGTGAACTTTTGTATGGGAAAAGTCATGCCCGGTCAACTTTTGTATGGGAAAAGTCATGCCCGGTGAACTTTTGTATTGGGAAATTCATGCCCGGTCAACTTTTGTATTGGGAAAGTCATGCCCGGTGAACTTTTGTATTAGGAAAGTCATGCCCGGTGATCTTTTGTATTGGGAAAGTCATGCCCGGTGAACTTTTGTATGGGAAAAGTCATGCCCGGTGAACTTTTGTATTGGGAAAGTCATGCCCGGTGAACTTTTGTATGGGAAAAGTCATCTCCGGTGAACTTTTGTATTAGGAAAGTCATGCCCGGTCAACTTTTGTATTGTGAAAGTCATGCCCGGTGAACTTTTGTATTGGGAAAGTCATGCCCGGTCAACTTTTGTATGGGAAAAGCCATGCCGGTGAACTTTTGTATTGGGAAAGTCATGCCCGGTGAACTTTGGTATTGGGAAAGTCATGCCCGGTCAACTTTTGTATTGGGAAAGTCATGCCCGGTGAACTTTTGTATTGGGAAAGTCATGCCCGGTGAACTTTTGTACTGGGAAAGTCATGCCCGGTCAACTTTTGTATTGGGAAAGTCATGCCCGGTCAACTTTTGTATTGGGAAAGTCATGCCCGGTGAACTTTTGTATTGGGAAAGTCATGCCCGGTGATCTTTTGTACTGGGAAAGTCATGCCCGGTGAACTTTTGTATTGGGAAAGTCATGCCCGGTGAACTTTTGTACTGGGAAAGTCATGCCCGGTGAACTTTTGTATTGGGAATGTCATGCCCGGTGAACTTTTGCATTGGGAAAGTCATGCCCGGTGAACTTTTGTATTGGAAAGTCATGCCCGGTGATCTTTTGTATTGGGAAAGTCATGCCCGGTGAACTTTTGTATTGGGAAAGTCATGCCCGTGAACTTTTGTATTGGGAAAGTCATGCCCGGTGAACTTTTGTATGGGAAAAGTCATGCCCGGTGAACTTTTGTATTGGGAAAGTCATGCCCGGTGAACTTTTGTATGGGAAAAGTCATGCCCGGTCAACTTTTGTATTGGGAAAGTCATGCCCGGTGAACATTTGTACTGGGAAAGTCATGCCCGGTGATCTTTTGTACTGGGAAAGTCATGCCAGGTGAACTTTTGTATTGGGAAAGTTATGCCCGGTCAACTTTTGTATTGGGAAAGTCATGCCCGGTGAACTTTTGTACTGGGAAAGTCATGCCCGGTGAACTTTTGTATTGGGAAAGTCATGCCCGGTCAACTTTTGTATTGGGAAAGTCATGCCCGGTGATCTTTTGTATTGGGAAAGTCATGCCCGGTGAACTTTTGTATTGGGAAAGTCATGCCCGGTGAACTTTTGTATTGGGAAGTCATGCCGGTGAACTTTTGTATGGGAAAAGTCATGCCCGGTGAACTTTTTGTATGGGAAAAAGTCATGCCCGGTGATCTTTTGTACTGGGAAAGTCATGCCCGGTCAACTTTTGTATTGGGAAAGTCATGCCCGGTGAACTTTTGTATGGAAAAAGTCATGCCCGGTGAACTTTTGTATTGGGAAAGTCATGCCCGGTGAACTTTTGTATGGGAAAAGTCATGCCCGGTGGACTTTTGTATTGGGAAAGTCATGCCCGGTGAACTTTTGTATTGGGAAAGTCATGCCCGGTGAACTTTTGTACTGGGAAAGTCATGCCCGGTGAACTTTTGTATTGGGAAAGTCATGCCCGGTGAACTTTTGTATTGGGAAAGTCATGCCGGTGAACTTTTGTATTGGGAAAGTCATGCCCGGTGAACTTTTGTATTGGGAAAGTCATGCCCGGTGAACTTTTGTATTGGAAAGTCATGCCCGGTCAACTTTTGTATTGGGAAAGTCATGCCCGGTGATCTTTTGTACTGGGAAAGTCATGCCCGGTAAACTTTTGTATGGGAAAAGTCATGCCCGGTGAACTTTTGTATTGGGAAAGTCATGCCCGGTGAACATTTGTACTGGGAAAGTCATGCCCGGTGATCTTTTGTACTGGGAAAGTCATGCCCGGTGAACTTTTGTATTGGGAAAGTCATGCCGGTGAACTTTTGTATTGGGAAAGTCATGCCCGGTGAACTTTTGTATTGGGAAAGTCATGCCCGGTGAACTTTTGTATTGGGAAAGTCATGCCCGGTGATCTTTTGTACTGGGAAAGTCATGCCCGGTGAACTTTTGTATGGGAAAAGTCATGCCCGGTGAACTTTTGTACTGGGAAAGTCATGCCCGGTGAACTTTTGTATTGGGAAAGTCATGCCCGGTCAACTTTTGTATGGGAAAAGTCATGCCCGGTGAACTTTTGTATGGGAAAAGTCATGCCCGGTGATATTTTGTATTGGGAAAGTCATGCCCGGTCAACTTTGTATTGGGAAAGTCATGCCCGGTGAACTTTTGTATTGGGAAAGTCGTGCCCGGTGATCTTTTGTACTGGGAAAGTCATGCCCGGTGAACTTTTGTATGGGAAAAGTCATGCCCGGTGAACTTTTGTATTGGGAAAGTCATGCCCGGTGATCTTTTGTACTGGGAAAGTCATGCCCGGTGAACTTTTGTATTGGGAAAGTCATGCCCGGTGAACTTTTGTATTGGGAAGTCATGCCCGGTGAACTTTTGTATGGGAAAAGTCATGCCCGGTGATCTTTTGTACTGGGAAAGTCATGCCCGGTCAACTTTTGTATTGGGAAAGTCATGCCCGGTGAACTTTGTATGGAAAAAGTCATGCCCGGTGAACTTTTGTATTGGGAAAGTCATGCCCGGTGAACTTTTGTATGGGAAAAGTCATGCCCGGTGGACTTTTGTATTGGGAAAGTCATGCCCGGTGAACTTTTGTATTGGGAAAGTCATGCCCGGTGAACTTTTGTACTGGGAAAGTCATGCCCGGTGAACTTTTGTATTGGGAAAGTCATGCCCGGTGAACTTTTGTATTGGGAAAGTCATGCCCGGTGAACTTTTGTATTGGGAAAGTCATGCCCGGTGAACTTTTGTATTGGGAAAGTCATGCCCGGTCAACTTTTGTATTGGGAAAGTCATGCCCGGTGATCTTTTGTACTGGGAAAGTCATGCCCGGTAAACTTTTGTATGGGAAAAGTCATGCCCGGTGAACTTTTGTATTGGGAAAGTCATGCCCGGTGAACATTTGTACTGGGAAAGTCATGCCCGGTGATCTTTTGTACTGGGAAAGTCATGCCCGGTGAACTTTTGTATTGGGAAAGTCATGCCGGTGAACTTTTGTATTGGGAAAGTCATGCCCGGTGAACTTTTGTATTGGGAAAGTCATGCCCGGTGAACTTTTGTATTGGGAAAGCCATGCCCGGTGATCTTTTGTACTGGGAAAGTCATGCCCGGTGAACTTTTGTATGGGAAAAGTCATGCCCGGTGAACTTTTGTACTGGGAAAGTCATGCCCGGTGAACTTTTGTATTGGGAAAGTCATGCCCGGTCAACTTTTGTATGGGAAAAGTCATGCCCGGTGAACTTTTGTATGGGAAAAGTCATGCCCGGTGATATTTTGTATTGGGAAAGTCATGCCCGGTCAACTTTTGTATTGGGAAAGACATGCCCGGTGAACTTTTGTATTGGGAAAGTCGTGCCCGGTGATCTTTTGTACTGGGAAAGTCATGCCCGGTGAACTTTTGTATGGGAAAAGTCATGCCCGGTGAACTTTTGTATTGGGAAAGTCCATGCCCGGTGAACTTTTGTATTGGTAAAATCATGCCCGGTGAACTTTTGTATTGGGAAAGTCATGCCCGGTCAACTTTTGTATTGGGAAAGTCATGCCCGGTGATCTTTTGTACTGGGAAAGTCATGCCCGGTGAACTTTTGTATTGGGAAAGTCATGCCCGGTGAACTTTTGTACTGGGAAAGTCATGCCCGGTGAACTTTTGTATTGGGAAAGTCATGCCCGGTGAACTTTTGTATGGGAAAGTCATGCCCGGTGAACTTTTGTATTGGGAAAGTCATGCCCGGTGATCTTTTGTATTGAGAAAGTCATGCCCGGTCAACTTTTGTATTGGGAAAGTCATGCCCGGTGATCTTTTGTACTGGGAAAGTCATGCCCGGTGAACTTTTGTATTGGGAAAGTCATGCCCGGTGAACCTTTGTATGGGAAAGTCATGCCCGGTGAACTTTTGTATTGGGAAAGTCATGCCCGGTCAACTTTTGTATTGGGAAAGTCATGCCCGGTCAACTTTTGTATTGGGAAAGTCATGCCCGGTGATCTTTTGTACTGGGAAAGTCACGCCCGGTGAACTTTTGTATTGGGAAAGTCATGCCCGGTGAACTTTTGTATGGGAAAGTCATGCCCGGTGATCTTTTGTATTGGGAAAGTCATGCCCGGAGAACTTTTGTATTGGGAAAGTCATGCCCGGTGATCGTTTGTACTGGGAAAGTCATGCCCGGTGAACTTTTGTATGGGAAAAGTCATGCCCGGTGAACTTTTGTATTGGGAAAGTCATGCCCGGTGAACTTTTGTATTGGGAAAGTCATGCCCGGTGAACTTTTGTATTGGGAAAGTCATGCCCGGTGAACTTTTGTATTGGGAAAGTCATGCCCGGTGAACTTTTGTATTGGGAAAGTCATGCCCGGTCAACTTTTGTATGGAAAAGTCATGCCCGGTGAACTTTTGTATGGGAAAAGTCATGCCCGGTGATCTTTTGTATTGGGAAAGTCATGCCCGGTCAACTTTTGTATTGGGAAAGTCATGCCCGGTGAACTTTTGTATTGGGAAAGTCATGCCCGGTGATCTTTTGTACTGGGAAAGTCATGCCCGGTGAACTTTTGTATGGGAAAAGTCATGCCCGGTGAACTTTTGTATTGGGAAAGTCATGCCCGGTGAACTTTTGAATTGGGAAAGTCATGCCCGGTGAACTTTTGTATTGGGAAAGTCATGCCCGGTCAACTTTTGTATTGGGAAAGTCATGCCCGGTGATCTTTTGTACTGGGAAAGTCATGCCCGGTGATCTTTTGTACTGGGAAAGTCATGCCCGGTGAACTTTTGTATGGGAAAAGTCATGCCCGGTGAACTTTTGTATGGGAAAAGTCATGCCCGGTGAACTTTTGTATTGGGAAAGTCATGCCTGGTGAACTTTTGTATGGGAAAAGTCATGCCCGGTGAACTTTTGTACTGGGAAAGTCATGCCCGGTGATCTTTTGTACTGGGAAAGTCATGCCCGGTGAACTTTTGTATTGGGAAAGTCATGCCCGGTGAACTTTTGTATGGGAAAAGTCATGCCCGGTGATCTTTTGTACTGGGAAAGTCATGCCCGGTGAACTTTTGTATGGGAAAGTCATGCCCGGTGATCTTTTGTACTGGAAAGTCATGCCCGGTGAACTTTTGTATGGGAAAAGTCATGCCCGGTGAACTTTTGTACTGGGAAAGTCATGCCCGGTGATCTTTTGTACTGGGAAAGTCATGCCCGGTGAACTTTTGTATTGGGAAAGTCATGCCGGTGAACTTTTGTATGGGAAAAGTCATGCCCGGTCAACTTTTGTATGGGAAAAGTCATGCCCGGTCAACTTTTGTATTGGGAAAGTCATGCCCGGTCAACTTTTGTATTGGGAAAGTCATGCCCGGTGAACTTTTGTATTGGAAAGTCATGCCCGGTGATCTTTTGTATTGGGAAAGTCATGCCCGGTGAACTTTTGTATTGGGAAAGTCATGCCCGGTGAACTTTTGTATTGGGAAAGTCATGCCCGGTCAACTTTTGTATTGGAAAGTCATGCCCGGTGATCTTTTGTACTGGGAAAGTCATGCCCGGTGAACTTTTGTATTGGGAAAGTCATGCCCGGTGAACTTTTGTACTGGGAAAGTCATGCCCGGTGAACTTTTGTATTGGGAAAGTCATGCCGGTGAACTTTTGTATGGGAAAGTCATGCCCGGTGAACTTTTGTATTGGGAAAGTCATGCCCGGTGATCTTTTGTATTGAGAAAGTCATGCCCGGTCAACTTTTGTATTGGGAAAGTCATGCCCGGTGATCTTTTGTACTGGGAAAGTCATGCCCGGTGAACTTTTGTATTGGGAAAGTCATGCCCGGTGAACCTTTGTATGGGAAAGTCATGCCCGGTGAACTTTTGTATTGGGAAAGTCATGCCCGGTCAACTTTTGTATTGGGAAAGTCATGCCCGGTGATCTTTTGTACTGGGAAAGTCATGCCCGGTGAACTTTTGTATTGGGAAAGTCATGCCCGGTGAACTTTTGTATGGGAAAGTCATGCCCGGTGAACTTTTGTATTGGGAAAGTCATGCCCGGTGAACTTTTGTATTGGGAAAGTCATGCCCGGTGATCGTTTGTACTGGGAAAGTCATGCCCGGTGAACTTTTGTATGGGAAAAGTCATGCCCGGTGAACTTTTGTATTGGGAAAGTCATGCCCGGTGAACTTTTGTATTGGGAAAGTCATGCCCGGTGAACTTTTGTATTGGGAAAGTCATGCCCGGTGAACTTTTGTATTGGGAAAGTCATGCCCGGTCAACTTTTGTATGGGAAAAGTCATGCCCGGTGAACTTTTGTATGGGAAAAGTCATGTCCGGTGATCTTTTGTATTGGGAAAGTCATGCCCGGTCAACTTTTGTATTGGGAAAGTCATGCCCGGTGAACTTTTGTATTGGGAAAGTCATGCCCGGTGATCTTTTGTAATGGGAAAGTCATGCCCGGTGAACTTTTGTATGGGAAAAGTCATGCCCGGTGAACTTTTGTATTGGGAAAGTCATGCCGGTGAACTTTTGTATTGGGAAAGTCATGCCCGGTGAACTTTTGTATTGGGAAAGTCATGCCCGGTCAACTTTTGTATTGGGAAAGTCATGCCCGGTGATCTTTTGTACTGGGAAAGTCATGCCCGGTGATCTTTTGTACTGGGAAAGTCATGCCCGGTGAACTTTTGTATGGGAAAAGTCATGCCCGGTGAACTTTTGTATGGGAAAAGTCATGCCCGGTGAACTTTTGTATTGGGAAAGTCATGCCTGGTGAACTTTTGTATGGGAAAAGTCATGCCCGGTGAACTTTTGTACTGGGAAAGTCATGCCCGGTGATCTTTTGTACTGGGAAAGTCATGCCCGGTGAACTTTTGTATTGGGAAAGTCATGCCCGGTGAACTTTTGTATGGGAAAAGTCATGCCCGGTGATCTTTTGTACTGGGAAAGTCATGCCCGGTGAACTTTTGTATGGGAAAGTCATGCCCGGTGATCTTTTGTACTGGGAAAGTCATGCCCGGTGAACTTTTGTATGTGAAAAGTCATGCCCGGTGAACTTTTGTACTGGGAAAGTCATGCCCGGTGATCTTTTGTACTGGGAAAGTCATGCCCGGTGAACTTTTGTATTGGGAAAGTCATGCCCGTTGAACTTTTGTATGGGAAAAGTCATGCCCGGTCAACTTTTGTATGGGAAAAGTCATGCCCGGTCAACCTTTGTATTGGGAAAGTCATGCCCGGTCAACTTTTGTATTGGGAAAGTCATGCCCGGTGAACTTTTGTATTGGGAAAGTCGTGCCCGGTGATCTTTTGTACTGGGAAAGTCATGCCCGGTGAACTTTTGTATGGGAAAAGTCATGCCCGGTGAACTTTTGTATTGGGAAAGTCATGCCCGGTGAACTTTTGTATTGGGAAAGTCATGCCCGGTGAACTTTTGTATTGGGAAAGTCATGCCCGGTCAACTTTTGTATTGGGAAAGTCATGCCCGGTGATCTTTTGTACTGGGAAAGTCATGCCCGGTGAACTTTTGTATTGGGAAAGTCATGCCCGGTGAACTTTTGTACTGGGAAAGTCATGCCCGGTGAACTTTTGTATTGGGAAAGTCATGCCCGGTGAACTTTTGTATGGAAAGTCATGCCCGGTGAACTTTTGTATTGGGAAAGTCATGCCCGGTGATCTTTTGTATTGAGAAAGTCATGCCCGGTCAACTTTTGTATTGGGAAAGTCATGCCCGGCGATCTTTTGTACTGGGAAAGTCATGCCCGGTGAACTTTTGTATTGGGAAAGTCATGCCCGGTGAACCTTTGTATGGGAAAGTCATGCCCGGTCAACTTTTGTATTGGGAAAGTCATGCCCGGTCAACTTTTGTATTGGGAAAGTCATGCCGGTGATCTTTTGTACTGGGAAAGTCATGCCCGGTGAACTTTTGTATTGGGAAAGTCATGCCCGGTGAACTTTTGTATGGGAAAGTCATGCCCGGTGAACTTTTGTATTGGGAAAGTCATGCCCGGAGAACTTTTGTATTGGGAAAGTCATGCCCGGTGATCGTTTGTACTGGGAAAGTCATGCCCGGTGAACTTTTGTATGGGAAAAGTCATGCCCGGTGAACTTTTGTATTGGGAAAGTCATGCCCGGTGAACTTTTGTATTGGGAAAGTCATGCCCGGTGAACTTTTGTATTGGGAAAGTCATGCCCGGTGAACTTTTGTATTGGGAAAGTCATGCCCGGTGAACTTTTGTATTGGGAAAGTCATGCCCGGTCAACTTTTGTATGGGAAAAGTCATGCCCGGTGAACTTTTGTATGGGAAAAGTCATGCCCGGTGATCTTTTGTATTGGGAAAGTCATGCCCGGTCAACTTTTGTATTGGGAAAGTCATGCCCGGTGAACTTTTGTATTGGGAAAGTCATGCCCGGTGATCTTTTGTACTGGGAAAGTCATGCCCGGTGAACTTTTGTATGGGAAAAGTCATGCCCGGTGAACTTTTGTATTGGGAAAGTCATGCCCGGTGAACTTTTGAATTGGGAAAGTCATGCCCGGTGAACTTTTGTATTGGGAAAGTCATGCCCGGTCAACTTTTGTATTGGGAAAGTCATGCCCGGTGATCTTTTGTACTGGGAAAGTCATGCCCGGTGATCTTTTGTACTGGGAAAGTCATGCCCGGTGAACTTTTGTATGGGAAAAGTCATGCCCGGTGAACTTTTGTATGGGAAAAGTCATGCCCGGTGAACTTTTGTATTGGGAAAGTCATGCCTGGTGAACTTTTGTATGGGAAAAGTCATGCCCGGTGAACTTTTGTACTGGAAAGTCATGCCCGGTGATCTTTTGTACTGGGAAAGTCATGCCCGGTGAACTTTTGTATTGGGAAAGTCATGCCCGGTGAACTTTTGTATGGGAAAAGTCATGCCCGGTGATCTTTTGTACTGGGAAAGTCATGCCCGGTGAACTTTTGTATGGGAAAGTCATGCCCGGTGATCTTTTGTACTGGGAAAGTCATGCCCGGTGAACTTTTGTATGGGAAAAGTCATGCCGGTGAACTTTTGTACTGGGAAAGTCATGCCCGGTGATCTTTTGTACTGGGAAAGTCATGCCCGGTGAACTTTTGTATTGGGAAAGTCATGCCCGGTGAACTTTTGTATGGGAAAAGTCATGCCCGGTCAACTTTTGTATGGGAAAAGTCATGCCCGGTCAACTTTTGTATTGGGAAAGTCATGCCCGGTCAACTTTTGTATTGGGAAATCATGCCCGGTGAACTTTTGTATTGGGAAAGTCATGCCCGGTGATCTTTTGTATTGGGAAAGTCATGCCCGGTGAACTTTTGTATTGGGAAAGTCATGCCCGGTGAACTTTTGTATTGGGAAAGTCATGCCCGGTCAACTTTTGTATTGGGAAAGTCATGCCCGGTGATCTTTTGTACTGGGAAAGTCATGCCCGGTGAACTTTTGTATTGGGAAAGTCATGCCCGGTGAACTTTTGTACTGGGAAAGTCATGCCCGGTGAACTTTTGTATTGGGAAAGTCATGCCCGGTGAACTTTTGTATGGGAAAGTCATGCCCGGTGAACTTTTGTATTGGGAAAGTCATGCCCGGTGATCTTTGTATTGAGAAAAAGTCATGCCCGGTCAACTTTTGTATTGGGAAAGTCATGCCGGTGATCTTTTGTACTGGGAAAGTCATGCCCGGTGAACTTTTGTATTGGGAAAGTCATGCCCGGTGAACCTTTGTATGGGAAAGTCATGCCCGGTGAACTTTTGTACTGGGAAAGTCATGCCCGGTCAACATTTGTATTGGGAAAGTCATGCCCGGTGATCTTTTGTACTGGGAAAGTCATGCCCGGTGAACTTTTGTATTGGGAAAGTCATGCCCGGTGAACTTTTGTATGGGAAAGTCATGCCCGGTGAACTTTTGTATTGGGAAAGTCATGCCCGGTGAACTTTTGTATTGGGAAAGTCATGCCCGGTGATCGTTTGTACTGGGAAACTCATGCCCGGTGAACTTTTGTATGGGAAAAGTCATGCCCGGTGAACTTTTGTATTGGGAAAGTCATGCCCGGTGAACTTTTGTATTGGGAAAGTCATGTCCGGTGAACTTTTGTATTGGGAAAGTCATGCCCGGTGAACTTTTGTATTGGGAAAGTCATGCCCGGTGAACTTTTGTATTGGGAAAGTCATGCCCGGTGAACTTTTGTATGGGAAAGTCATGCCCGGTGAACTTTTGTATTGGGAAAGTCATGCCCGGTGATCTTTTGTATTGAGAAAGTCATGCCCGGTCAACTTTTGTATTGGGAAAGTCATGCCCGGTGATCTTTTGTACTGGGAAAGTCATGCCCGGTGAACTTTTGTATTGGGAAAGTCATGCCCGGTGAACCTTTGTATTGGAAAGTCATGCCCGGTGAACTTTTGTATTGGGAAAGTCATGCCCGGTCAACTTTTGTATTGGGAAAGTCATGCCCGGTGATCTTTTGTACTGGGAAAGTCATGCCCGGTGAACTTTTGTATTGGGAAAGTCATGCCCGGTGAACTTTTGTATGGGAAAGTCATGCCCGGTGAACTTTTGTATTGGGAAAGTCATGCCCGGTGAACTTTTGTATTGGGAAAGTCATGCCCGGTGATCGTTTGTACTGGGAAAGTCATGCCCGGTGAACTTTTGTATGGGAAAAGTCATGCCCGGTGAACTTTTGTATTGGGAAAGTCATGCCCGGTGAACTTTCGTATTGGGAAAGTCATGCCCGGTGAACTTTTGTATGGGAAAAGTCATGCCCGGTGAACTTTTGTATGGGAAAAGTCATGCCCGGTGATCTTTTGTATTGGGAAAGTCATGCCCGGTCAACTTTTGTATTGGGAAAGTCATGCCCGGTGAACTTTTGTATTGGGAAAGTCATGCCCGGTGATCTTTTGTACTGGGAAAGTCATGCCCGGTGAACTTTTGTATTGGGAAAGTCATGCCCGGTGATCTTTTGTACTGGGAAA
The DNA here is from genome assembly GCF_047663935.1 of Musca autumnalis. Lineage (NCBI taxonomy): Eukaryota > Metazoa > Arthropoda > Insecta > Diptera > Muscidae > Musca > Musca autumnalis. The sequence goes on from NW_027411728.1 coordinate 15,773, forward strand.
GTCATGCCCGGTGAACTTTTGTATTGGGAAAGTCATGCCCGGTGAACTTTTGTATTGGGAAAGTCATGCCCGGTCAACTTTTGTATTGGGAAAGTCATGCCCGGTGATCTTTGTACTGGGAAAGTCATGCCCGGTGATCTTTTGTACTGGGAAAGTCATGCCCGGTGAACTTTTGTATGGGAAAAGTCATGCCCGGTGAACTTTTGTATGGGAAAAGTCATGCCCGGTGAACTTTTGTATTGGGAAAGTCATGCCTGGTGAACTTTTGTATGGGAAAAGTCATGCCCGGTGAACTTTTGTACTGGGAAAGTCATGCCCGGTGATCTTTTGTACTGGGAAAGTCATGCCCGGTGAATTTTTTTATTGGGAAAGTCATGCCCGGTGAACTTTTGTATGGGAAAAGTCATGCCCGGTGATCTTTTGTACTGGGAAAGTCATGCCCGGTGAACTTTTGTATGGGAAAGTCATGCCCGGTGATCTTTTGTACTGGGAAAGTCATGCCCGGTGAACTTTTGTATGGGAAAAGTCATGCCCGGTGAACTTTTGTACTGGGAAAGTCATGCCCGGTGATCTTTTGTACTGGGAAAGTCATGCCCGGTGAACTTTTGTATTGGGAAAGTCATGCCCGGTGAACTTTTGTATGGGAAAAGTCATGCCCGGTCAACTTTTGTATGGGAAAAGTCATGCCCGGTCAACTTTTGTATTGGGAAAGTCATGCCCGGTCAACTTTTGTATTGGGAAAGTCATGCCCGGTGAACTTTTGTATTGGGAAAGTCATGCCCGGTGATCTTTTGTATTGGGAAAGTCATGCCCGGTGAACTTTTGTATGGAAAAAGTCATGCCCGGTGAACTTTTGTATTGGGAAAGTCATGCCCGGTGAACTTTTGTATGGGAAAAGTCATCTCCGGTGAACTTTTGTATTAGGAAAGTCATGCCCGGTCAACTTTTGTATTGTGAAAGTCATGCCCGGTGAACTTTTGTATTGGGAAAGTCATGCCCGGTCAACTTTTGTATGGGAAAAGCCATGCCCGGTGAACTTTTGTATTGGGAAAGTCATGCCCGGTGAACTTTTGTATTGGGAAAGTCATGCCCGTTCAACTTTTGTATTGGGAAAGTCATGCCCGGTGAACTTTTGTATGGGAAAAGTCATGCCCGGTGAACTTTTGTATTGGGAAAGTCATGCCCGGTCAACTTTTGTATTGGGAAAGTCATGCCCGGTGATCTTTTGTATTGGGAAAGTCATGCCCGGTGAACTTTTGTATTGGGAAAGTCATGCCCGGTGAACTTTTGTATTGGGAAAGTCATGCCCGGTGATCTTTTCTATTGGGAAAGTCATGCCCGGTCAACTTTTGTATGGGAAAAGTAATGCCCGGTGAACTTTTGTATGGAAAAGTCATGCCCGGTGAACTTTTGTATTGGGAAAGTCATGCCCGGTGAACTTTTGTATGGGAAAAGTCATGCCCGGTGATCTTTTGTACTGGGAAAGTCATGCCCGGTGAACTTTTGTATTGGGAAAGTCATGCCCGGTGAACTTTTGTATTGGGAAAGTCATGCCCGGTGATCTTTTGTACTGGGAAAGTCATGCCCGGTGAACTTTTGTATTGGGAAAGTCATGCCCGGTGAACTTTTGTATTGGGAAAGCCATGCCCGGTGAACTTTTGTACTGGGAAAGTCATGCCCGGTGAACTTTTGTATGGGAAAAGTCATGCCCGGTCAAATTTTGTATTGGGAAAGTCATGCCCGGTCAACTTTTGTATGGGAAAAGTCATGCCCGGTGAATTTTTGTATTGGGAAAGTCATGCCCGGTCAACTTTTGTATTGGGAAAGTCATGCCCGGTCAACTTTTGTATTGGGAAAGTCATGCCCGGTGAACTTTTGTATGGGAAAAGTTATGCCCGGTCAACTTTTGTATTGGGAAAGTCATGCCCGGTCAACTTTTGTATGGGAAAAGTCATGCCCGGTGAACTTTTGTATTGGGAAAGTCATGCCCGGTCAACTTTTGTATTGGGAAAGTCATGCCCGTTCAACTTTTGTATTGGGAAAGTCATGCCCGGTGAACTTTTGTATGGGAAAAGTCATGCCCGGTGAACTTTTGTATTGGGAAAGTCATGCCCGGTCAACTTTTGTATTGGGAAAGTCATGCCCGGTGATCTTTTGTATTGGGAAAGTCATGCCCGGTGAACTTTTGTATTGGGAAAGTCATGCCCGGTGAACTTTTGTATTGGGAAAGTCATGCCCGGTGATCTTTTGTATTGGGAAAGTCATGCCCGGTGATCATTTGTACTGGGAAAAGTCATGCCCGGTGAACTTTTGTATGGGAAAAGTCATGCCCGGTGAACTTTTGTATTGGGAAAGTCATGCCCGGTCAACTTTTGTATTGGGAAAGTCATGCCCGGTGATCTTTTGTATTGGGAAAGTCATGCCCGGTGAACTTTTGTATTGGGAAAGTCATGCCCGGTGAACTTTTGTATTGGGAAAGTCATGCCCGGTGATCTTTTGTACTGGGAAAGTCATGCCCGGTGAACTTTTGTATTGGGAAAGTCATGCCCGGTGATCATTTGTACTGGGAAAAGTCATGCCCGGTGATCTTTTGTACTGGAAAAGTCATGCCCGATGAACTTTTGTATGGGAAAAGTCATGCCCGGTGAACTTTTGTATTGGGAAAATCATGCCCGGTGAACTTTTGTATGGGAAAAGTCATGCCCGGTGAACTTTTGTATGGGAAAAGTAATGCCCGGTGAACTTTTGTATTGGGAAAGTCATGCCCGGTGAACTTTTGTATTGGGAAAGTCATGCCCGGTGATCTTTTGTACTGGGAAAGTCATGCCCGGTGAACTTTTGTATGGGAAAAGTCATGCCCGGTGAACTTTTGTATTGGGAAAGTCATGCCCGGTGAACTTTTGTACTGGGAAAGTCATGCCCGGTGAGCTTTTGTATTGGGAAAGTCATGCCCGGTGAACTTTTGTATTGGGAAAGTCATGCCCGGTGAACATTTGTACTGGGAAAGTCATGCCCGGTCAACTTTTGTATTGGGAAAGTCATGCCCGGTGATCTTTTGTACTGGGAAAGTCATGCCCGGTGAACTTTTGTATTGGGAAAGTCATGCCCGGTCAACTTTTGTATTGGGAAAGTCATGCCCGGTGAACTTTTGTATTGGGAAAGTCATGCCCGGTGAACTTTTGTATTGGGAAAGTCATGCCCGGTGAACTTTTGTATTGGGAAAGTCATGCCCGGTGATCTTTTGTATTGGGAAAGTCATGCCCGGTGAACTTTTGTATTGGGAAAGTCATGCCCGGTGAACTTTTGTATTGGGAAAGTCATGCCCGGTGAACATTTGTACTGGGAAAGTCATGCCCGGTGAACTTTTGTATTGGGAAAGTCATGCCCGGTGAACTTTTGTATTGGGAAAGTCATGCCCGGTGAACTTTTGTATGGGAAAAGTCATGCCCGGTGAACTTTTGTATGGGAAAAGTCATGCCCGGTGAACTTTTGTATGGGAAAAGTCATGCCCGGTGAACTTTTGTATGGGAAAAGTCATGCCCGGTGAACTTTTGTATTGGGAAAGTCATGCCCCGGTGAACTTTTGTACTGGAAAGTCATGCCCGGTGAACTTTTGTATTGGGAAAGTCATGCCCGGTGAACTTTTGTATTGGGAAAGTCATGCCCGGTGAACATTTGTACTGGGAAAGTCATGCCCGGTCAACTTTTGTATTGGGAAAGTCATGCCCGGTGATCTTTTGTACTGGGAAAGTCATGCCCGGTGAACTTTTGTATTGGGAAAGTCATGCCCGGTCAACTTTTGTATTGGGAAAGTCATGCCCGGTGAACTTTTGTATTGGGAAAGTCATGCCCGGTGAACTTTTGTATTGGGAAAGTCATGCCCGGTGAACTTTTGTATTGGGAAAGTCATGCCCGGTGATCTTTTGTATTGGGAAAGTCATGCCCGGTGAACTTTTGTATTGGGAAAGTCATGCCCGGTGAACTTTTGTATTGGGAAAGTCATGCCCGGTGAACATTTGTACTGGGAAAGTCATGCCCGGTCAACTTTTGTATTGGGAAAGTCATGCCCGGTGATCTTTTGTACTGGGAAAGTCATGCCCGGTGAACTTTTGTATTGGGAAAGTCATGCCCGGTGATCTTTTGTACTGGGAAAGTCATGCCCGGTGAACTTTTGTATGGGAAAAGTCATGCCCGGTGAACTTTTGTATGGGAAAAGTCATGCCCGGTGAACTTTTGTATTGGGAAAGTCATGCCCGGTGATCTTTTGTACTGGGAAAGTCATGCCCGGTGAACTTTTGTATTGGGAAAGTCATGCCCGGTGAACTTTTGTATTGGGAAAGTCATGCCCGGTGAACATTTGTACTGGGAAAGTCATGCCCGGTCAACTTTTGTATTGGGAAAGTCATGCCCGGTGATCTTTTGTACTGCGAAAGTCATGCCCGGTGAACTTTTGTATTGGGAAAGTCATGCCCGGTGAACTTTTGTATTGGGAAAGTCATGCCCGGTGAACTTTTGTATTGGGAAAGTCATGCCCGGTGAACTTTTGTATTGGGGAAGTCATGCCCGGTGAACTTTTGTATTGGGAGAGTCATGCCCGGTGAACTTTTGTATTGGGAAAGTCATGCCCGGTGAACTTTTGTATTGGGAAAGTCATGCCCGGTGAACTTTTGTATTGGGAAAGTCATGCCCGGTGAACTTTTGTACTGGGAAAGTCATGCCCGGTGAACTTTTGTATTGGGAAAGTCATGCCCGGTGAACTTTTGTATTGGGAAAGTCATGCCCGGTCAACTTTTGTATTGGGAAAGTCATGCCCGGTGAACTTTTGTATTGGGAAAGTCATGCCCGGTGAACTTTTGTACTGGGAAAGTCATGCCCGGTCAACTTTTGTATTGGGAAAGTCATGCCCGGTGAACTTTTGTATTATGAAAGTCATGCCCGGTGAACTTTTGTGTTGGGAAAGTCATGCCCGGTCAACTTTTGTATTGGGAAAGTCATGCCCGGTCAACTTTGTATTGGGAAAGTCATGCCCGGTGAACTTTTGTACTGGGAAAGTCATGCCCGGTGAACTTTTGTATGGGAAAGTCATGCCCGGTGAACTTTTGTATTGGGAAAGTCATGCCCGGTGAACTTTTGTATTGGGAAAGTCATGCCCGGTGAACTTTTGTACTGGGAAAGTCATGCCCGGTCAACTTTTGTATTGGGAAAGTCATGCCCGGTCAACTTTTGTATTGGGAAAGTCATGCCCGGTGAACTTTTGTATTGGGAAAGTCATGCCCGGTGAACTTTTGTATTGGGAAAGTCATGCCCGGTGATCTTTTGTACTGGGAAAGTCATGCCCGGTGAACTTTTGTATTGGGAAAGTCATGCCCGGTGAACTTTTGTACTGGAAAGTCATGCCCGGTGAACTTTTGTATTGGGAAAGTCATGCCCGGTGAACTTTTGTATTGGGAAAGTCATGCCCGGTGAACTTTTGTATTGGGAAAGTCATGCCCGGTGATCTTTTGTATTGGGAAAGTCATGCCGGTGAACTTTTGTATTGGGAAAGTCATGCCCGGTGAACTTTTGTATTGGGAAAGTCATGCCCGGTGAACTTTTGTATGGGAAAATTCATGCCCGGTGAACTTTTGTATTGGGAAAGTCATGCCCGGTGAACTTTTGTATGGGAAAAGTCATGCCCGGTCAACTTTTGTATTGGGAAAGTCATGCCCGGTGAACTTTTGTATTGGGAAAGTCATGCCCGGTGATCTTTTGTACTGGGAAAGTCATGCCCGGTGAAATTTTGTATTGGGAAAGTCATGCCCGGTCAACTTTTTTATTGGGAAAGTCATGCCCGGTGAACTTTTGTACTGGGAAAGTCATGCCCGGTGAACTTTTGTATTGGGAAAGTCATGCCCGGTCAACTTTTGTATTGGGAAAGTCATGCCCGGTGATCTTTTGTACTGGGAAAGTCATGCCCGGTGAACTTTTGTATTGGGAAAGTCATGCCCGGTGAACTTTTGTATTGGGAATGTCATGCCCGGTGAACTTTTGTATGGGAAAAGTCATGCCCGGTGAACTTTTGTATGGGAAAAGTCATGCCCGGTGATCTTTTGTACTGGGAAAGTCATGCCCGGTAAACTTTTGTATTGGGAAAGTCATGCCCGGTGAACTTTTGTATGGGAAAAGTCATGCCCGGTGAACTTTTGTATTGGGAAAGTCATGCCCGGTGAACTTTTGTATGGGAAAAGTCATGCCCGGTGGACTTTTGTATTGGGAAAGTCATGCCCGGTGAACTTTTGTATTGGGAAAGTCATGCCCGGTGAACTTTTGTACTGGGAAAGTCATGCCCGGTGAACTTTTGTATTGGGAAAGTCATGCCCGGTGAACTTTTGTATTGGGAAAGTCATGCCCGGTGAACTTTTGTATTGGGAAAGTCATGCCCGGTGAACTTTTGTATTGGGAAAAGTCATGCCCGGTGAACTTTTGTATTGGGAAAGTCATGTTCGGTCAACTTTTTGCAATATTGCGAAAGTCATGCCCGGTGATCTTTTGTACTGGGAAAGTCATGCCCGGTGAACTTTTTGTATGGGAAAAGTCATGCCCGGTGAACTTTTGTATTGGGAAAGTCATGCCCGGTGAACATTTGTACTGGGAAAGTCATGCCCGGTGATCTTTTGTACTGGGAAAGTCATGCCCGGTGAACTTTTGTATTGGGAAAGTCATGCCCGGTGAACTTTTGTATTGGGAAAGTCATGCCCGGTGAACTTTTGTATTGGGAAAGTCATGCCCGGTGAACTTTTGTATTGGGAAAGTCATGCCCGGTGATCTTTTGTACTGGGAAAGTCATGCCCGGTGAACTTTTGTATGGGAAAAGTCATGCCCGGTGAACTTTTGTACTGGGAAAGTCATGCCCGGTGAACTTTTGTATTGGGAAAGTCATGCCCGGTGAACTTTGTATTGGGAAAGTCATGCCCGGTGAACTTTTGTATTGGGAAAGTCATGCCCGGTGAACTTTTGTATTGGGAAAGTCATGCCCGGTGAACTTTTGTATTGGGAAAGTCATGCCCGGTGAACTTTTGTACTGGGAAAGTCATGTCCGGTCAACTTTTGTATGGGAAACGTCATGCCCGGTCAACTTTTGTATGGGAAAAGTCATGCCCGGTCAACTTTTGTATTGGGAAAGTCATGCCCGCTGATCTTTTGTATTGGGAAAGTCATGCCCTGTGATCTTTTGTATTGGGAAAGTCATGCCCGGTCAACTTTTGTATGGGAAAAGTCATGCCCGGTGAACTTTTGTACTGGGAAAGTCATGCCCGGTCAACTTTTGTATTGGGAAAGTCATGCCCGGTCAACTTTTGTATTGGGAAAGTCATGCCCGGTGATCTTTTGTACTGCGAAAGTCATGCCCGGTGAACTTTTGTATTGGGAAAGTCATGCCCGGTGAACTTTTGTATTGGGAAAGTCATGCCCGGTGAACTTTTGTATTGGGAAAGTCATGCCCGGTGAACTTTTGTATGGGAAAAGTCATGCCCGGTGAACTTTTGTATTGGGAAAGTCATGCCCGGTGAACTTTTGTATGGGAAAAGTCATGCCCGGTCAACTTTTGTATTGGGAAAGTCATGCCCGGTGAACTTTTGTATTGGGAAAGTCATGCCCGGTGATCTTTTGTACTGGGAAAGTCATGCCCGGTGAAATTTTGTATTGGGAAAGTCATGCCCGGTCAACTTTTTTATTGGGAAAGTCATGCCCGGTGAACTTTTGTACTGGGAAAGTCATGCCCGGTGAACTTTTGTATTGGGAAAGTCATGCCCGGTCAACTTTTGTATTGGGAAAGTCATGCCCGGTGATCTTTTGTACTGGGAAAGTCATGCCCGGTGAACTTTTGTATTGGGAAAGTCATGCCCGGTGAACTTTTGTATTGGGAATGTCATGCCCGGTGAACTTTTGTATGGGAAAAGTCATGCCCGGTGAACTTTTGTATGGGAAAAGTCATGCCCGGTGATCTTTTGTACTGGGAAAGTCATGCCCGGTAAACTTTTGTATTGGGAAAGTCATGCCCGGTGAACTTTTGTATGGGAAAAGTCATGCCCGGTGAACTTTTGTATTGGGAAAGTCATGCCCGGTGAACTTTTGTATGGGAAAAGTCATGCCCGGTGGACTTTTGTATTGGGAAAGTCATGCCCGGTGAACTTTTGTATTGGGAAAGTCATGCCCGGTGAACTTTTGTACTGGGAAAGTCATGCCCGGTGAACTTTTGTATTGGGAAAGTCATGCCCGGTGAACTTTTGTATTGGGAAAGTCATGCCCGGTGAACTTTTGTATTGGGAAAGTCATGCCCGGTGAACTTTTGTATTGGGAAAGTCATGCCCGGTGAACTTTTGTATTGGGAAAGTCATGTTCGGTCAACTTTTGTATTGGGAAAGTCATGCCCGGTGATCTTTTGTACTGGGAAAGTCATGCCCGGTGAACTTTTGTATGGGAAAAGTCATGCCCGGTGAACTTTTGTATTGGGGAAAGTCATGCCCGGTGAACATTTGTACTGGGAAAGTCATGCCCGGTGATCTTTTGTACTGGGAAAGTCATGCCCGGTGAACTTTTGTATTGGGAAAGTCATGCCCGGTGAACTTTTGTATTGGGAAAGTCATGCCCGGTGAACTTTTGTATTGGGAAAGTCATGCCCGGTGAACTTTTGTATTGGGAAAGTCATGCCCGGTGATCTTTTGTACTGGGAAAGTCATGCCCGGTGAACTTTTGTATGGGAAAAGTCATGCCCGGTGAACTTTTGTACTGGGAAAGTCATGCCCGGTGAACTTTTGTATTGGGAAAGTCATGCCCGGTGAACTTTTGTATTGGGAAAGTCATGCCCGGTGAACTTTTGTATTGGGAAAGTCATGCCCGGTGAACTTTTGTATTGGGAAAGTCATGCCCGGTGAACTTTTGTATTGGGAAAGTCATGCCCGGTGAACTTTTGTACTGGGAAAGTCATGTCCGGTCAACTTTTGTATGGGAAACGTCATGCCCGGTCAACTTTTGTATGGGAAAAGTCATGCCCGGTCAACTTTTGTATTGGGAAAGTCATGCCCGCTGATCTTTTGTATTGGGAAAGTCATGCCCGGTGATCTTTTGTATTGGGAAAGTCATGCCCGGTCAACTTTTGTATGGGAAAAGTCATGCCCGGTGAACTTTTGTATTGGGAAAGTCATGCCCGGTCAACTTTTGTATTGGGAAAGTCATGCCCGGTGAACTTTTGTATTGGGAAAGTCATGCCCGGTGAACTTTTGTACTGGGAAAGTTATGCCCGGTGAACTTTTGTATTGGGAAAGTCATGCCCGGTGAACTTTTGTATGGGAAAGTCATGCCCGGTGAACTTTTGTATTGGGAAAGTCATGCCCGGTGAACTTTTGTATTGGGAAAGTCATGCCCGGTGAACTTTTGTATTGGGAAAGTCATGCCCGGTGAACATTTGTACTGGGAAAGTCATGCCCGGTCAACTTTTGTATTGGGAAAGTCATGCCCGGTGATCTTTTGTACTGCGAAAGTCATGCCCGGTGAACTTTTGTATTGGGAAAGTCATGCCCGGTGAACTTTTGTATTGGGAAAGTCATGCCCGGTGAACTTTTGTATTGGGAAAGTCATGCCCGGTGAACTTTTGTATTGGGGAAGTCATGCCCGGTGAACTTTTGTATTGGGAGAGTCATGCCCGGTGAACTTTTGTATTGGGAAAGTCATGCCCGGTGAACTTTTGTATTGGGAAAGTCATGCCCGGTGAACTTTTGTATTGGGAAAGTCATGCCCGGTGAACTTTTGTACTGGGAAAGTCATGCCCGGTGAACTTTTGTATTGGGAAAGTCATGCCCGGTGAACTTTTGTATTGGGAAAGTCATGCCCGGTCAACTTTTGTATTGGGAAAGTCATGCCCGGTGAACTTTTGTATTGGGAAAGTCATGCCCGGTGAACTTTTGTACTGGGAAAGTCATGCCCGGTGAACTTTTGTATTGGGAAAGTCATGCCCGGTGAACTTTTGTATGGGAAAAGTCATGCCCGGTGAACTTTTGTATTGGGAAAGTCATGCCCGGTGAACTTTTGTATGGGAAAAGTCATGCCCGGTCAACTTTTGTATTGGGAAAGTCATGCCCGGTGAACTTTTGTATTGGGAAAGTCATGCCCGGTGATCTTTTGTACTGGGAAAGTCATGCCCGGTGAAATTTTGTATTGGGAAAGTCATGCCCGGTCAACTTTTTTATTGGGAAAGTCATGCCCGGTGAACTTTTGTACTGGGAAAGTCATGCCCGGTGAACTTTTGTATTGGGAAAGTCATGCCCGGTGAACTTTTGTATTGGGAAAGTCATGCCCGGTGAACTTTTGTATTGGGAAAGTCATGCCCGGTGAACTTTTGTATTGGGAAAGTCATGCCCGGTGAACTTTTGTATTGGGAAAGTCATGTTCGGTCAACTTTTGTATTGGGAAAGTCATGCCCGGTGATCTTTTGTACTGGGAAAGTCATGCCCGGTGAACTTTTGTATGGGAAAAGTCATGCCCGGTGAACTTTTGTATTGGGAAAGTCATGCCCGGTGAACATTTGTACTGGGAAAGTCATGCCCGGTGATCTTTTGTACTGGGAAAGTCATGCCCGGTGAACTTTTGTATTGGGAAAGTCATGCCCGGTCAACTTTTGTATGGGAAACGTCATGCCCGGTCAACTTTTGTATGGGAAAAGTCATGCCCGGTCAACTTTTGTATTGGGAAAGTCATGCCCGCTGATCTTTTGTATTGGGAAAGTCATGCCCGGTGATCTTTTGTATTGGGAAAGTCATGCCCGGTCAACTTTTGTATGGGAAAAGTCATGCCCGGTGAACTTTTGTATTGGGAAAGTCATGCCCGGTGAACTTTTGTATTGGGAAAGTCATGCCCGGTGAACTTTTGTATGGGAAAAGTCATGCCCGGTGAACTTTTGTATTGGGAAAGTCATGCCCGGTGAACTTTTGTATGGGAAAAGTCATGCCCGGTCAACTTTTGTATTGGGAAAGTCATGCCCGGTGAACTTTTGTATTGGGAAAGTCATGCCCGGTGATCTTTTGTACTGGGAAAGTCATGCCCGGTGAACTTTTGTATTGGGAAAGTCATGCCCGGTGATCTTTTGCACTGGGAAAGTCATGCCCGGTTAACTTTTGTATTGGGAAAGTCATGCCCGGTGAACTTTTGTATGGGAAAGTCATGCCCGGTGAACTTTTGTATTGGGAAAGTCATGCCCGGTCAACTTTTGTATTGGGAAAGTCATGCCCGGTGAACTTTTGTATTGGGAAAGTCATGCCCGGTGAACTTTTGTATTGGGAAAGTCATGCCCGGTGAACTTTTGTATTGGGAAAGTCATGCCCGGTGATCTTTTGTACTGGGAAAGTCATGCCCGGTGAACTTTTGTATGGGAAAAGTCATGCCCGGTGAACTTTTGTACTGGGAAAGTCATGCCCGGTGAACTTTTGTATTGGGAAAGTCATGCCCGGTGAACTTTTGTATTGGGAAAGTCATGCCCGGTGAACTTTTGTATTGGGAAAGTCATGCCCGGTGAACTTTTGTATTGGGAAAGTCATGCCCGGTGAACTTTTGTATTGGGAAAGTCATGCCCGGTGAACTTTTGTATTGGGAAAGTCATGCCCGGTGAACTTTTGTATTGGGAAAGTCATGCCCGGTGAACTTTTGTACTGGGAAAATCATGCCCGGTCAACTTTTTTTATTGGGAAAGTCATGCCAGGTCAACTTTTGTATTGGGAAAGTCATGCCCGGTGAACTTTTGTATTGGGAAAGTCATGCCCGGTGAACTTTTGTATTGGGAAAGTCATGCCCGGTGATCTTTTGTACTGGGAAAGTCATGCCCGGTGAACATTTGTATTGGGAAAGTCATGCCCGGTGAACTTTTGTACTGGGAAAGTCATGCCCGGTGAACTTTTGTATTGGGAAAGTCATGCCCGGTGAACTTTTGTATTGGGAAAGTCATGCCCGGTGAACTTTTGTATTCGGAAAGTCATGCCCGGTGAACTTTTGTATTGGGAAAGTCATGCCCGGTCAACTTTTGTATTGGGAAAGTCATGCCCGGTGAACTTTTGTATGGGAAAGTCATGCCCGGTGAACTTTTGTATTGGGAAAGTCATGCCCGGTGAACTTTTGTATTGGGAAAGTCATGCCCGGTGAACTTTTGTACTGGGAAAATCATGCCCGGTCAACTTTTTTATTGGGAAAGTCATGCCAGGTCAACTTTTGTATTGGGAAAGTCATGCCCGGTGAACTTTTGTATTGGGAAAGTCATGCCCGGTGAACTTTTGTATTGGGAAAGTCATGCCCGGTGATCTTTTGTACTGGGAAAGTCATGCCCGGTGAACTTTTGTATTGGGAAAGTCATGCCCGGTGAACTTTTGTACTGGGAAAGTCATGCCCGGTGAACTTTTGTATTGGGAAAGTCATGCCCGGTGAACTTTTGTATTGGGAAAGTCATGCCCGGTGAACTTTTGTATTGGGAAAGTCATGCCCGGTGATCTTTTGTATTGGGAAAGTCATGCCCGGTGAACTTTTGTATTGGGAAAGTCATGCCCGGTGAACTTTTGTATTGGGAAAGTCATGCCCGGTGAACTTTTGTATGGGAAAAGTCATGCCCGGTGAACTTTTGTATTGGGAAAGTCATGCCCGGTGAACTTTTGTATGGGAAAAGTCATGTCCGGTCAACTTTTGTATTGGGAAAGTCATGCCCGGTGAACTTTTGTATTGGGAAAGTCATGCCCGGTGATCTTTTGTACTGGGAAAGTCATGCCCGGTGAACTTTGTATTGGGAAAGTCATGCCCGGTCAACTTTTTTATTGGGAAAGTCATGCCCGGTGAACTTTTGTACTGGGAAAGTCATGCCCGGTGAACTTTTGTATTGGGAAAGTCTTGCCCGGTGAACTTTTGTATTGGGAAAGTCATGCCCGGTGATCTTTTGTACTGGGAAAGTCATGCCCGGTGAACTTTTGTATTGGGAAAGTCATGCCCGGTGAACTTTTGTATTGGGAAAGTCATGCCCGGTGAACTTTTGTGTGGGAAAAGTCATGCCGGTGAACTTTTGTATGGGAAAAGTCATGCCCGGTGAACTTTTGTACTGGGAAAGTCATGCCCGGTCAACTTTTGTATTGGGAAAGTCATGCCCGGTGAACTTTTGTATGGGAAAAGTCATGCCCGGTGAACTTTTGTATTGGGAAAGTCATGCGCTGTGAACTTTTGTATGGGAAAAGTCATGCCCGGTGGACTTTTGTATTGGGAAAGTCATGCCCGGTGAACTTTTGTATTGGGAAGTCATGCCCGGTGAACTTTTGTACTGGGAAAGTCATGCCCGGTGAACTTTTGTATTGGGAAAGTCATGCCCGGTGAACTTTTGTATTGGGAAAGTCATGCCCGGTGAACTTTTGTATTGGGAAAGTCATGCCCGGTGAACTTTTGTATTGTGAAAGTCATGCCCTTTGAACTTTTGTATTGGGAAAGTCATGCCCGGTCAACTTTTGTATTGGGAAAGTCATGCCCGGTGATCTTTTGTACTGGGAAAGTCATGCCCGGTGAACTTTTTTATGGGAAAAGTCATGCCCGGTGAACTTTTGTATTGGGAAAGTCATGCCCGGTGAACATTTGTACTGGGAAAGTCATGCCCGGTGATCTTTTGTACTGGGAAAGTCATGCCCGGTGAACTTTTGTATTGGGAAATTCATGCCCGGTGAACTTTTGTATTGGGAAAGTCATGCCCGGTGAACTTTTGTATTGGGAAAGTCATGCCCGGTGAACTTTTGTATTGGGAAAGTCATGCCCGGTGATCTTTTGTACTGGGAAAATCATGCCCGGTGAACTTTTGTATGGGAAAAGTCATGCCCGGTGAACTTTTGTACTGGGAAAGTCATGCCCGGTGAACTTTTGTATTGGGCAAGTCATGCCCGGTGAACTTTTGTATTGGGAAAGTCATGCCCGGTGAACTTTTGTATTGGGAAAGTCATGCCCGGTGATCTTTTGTATGGGAAAAGTCATGCCCGGTGAACTTTTGTATTGGGAAAGTCATGCCCGGTGAACTTTTGTATTGGGAAAGTCATGCCCGGTGAACTTTTGTATGGGAAAAGTCATGCCCGGTGAACTTTTGTATTGGGAAAGTCATGCCCGGTGAACTTTTGTATGGGAAAAGTCATGCCCGGTCAACTTTTTTATTGGGAAAGTCATGCCCGGTGAACTTCTGTATTGGGAAAGTCATGCCCGGTGATCTTTTGTACTGGGAAAGTCATGCCCGGTGAACTTTTGTATTGGGAAAGTCATGCCCGGTCAACTTTTTTATTGGGAAAGTCATGCCCGGTGAACTTTTGTACTGGGAAAGTCATGCCCGGTGAACTTTTGTATTGGGAAAGTCATGCCCGGTCAACTTTTGTATTGGGAAAGTCATGCCCGGTGATCTTTTGTACTGGGAAAGTCATGCCCGGTGAACTTTTTTATTGGGAAAGTCCTGCCTGGTGAACTTTTGTTATGGGAAAGTCATGCCCGGTGAACTTTTGTGTGGGAAAAGTCATGCCCGGTGAACTTTTGTATGGGAAAAGTCATGCCCGGTGATCTTTTGTACTGGGAAAGTCATGCCCGGTCAACTTTTGTATTGGGAAAGTCATGCCCGGTGAACTTTTGTATGGGAAAAGTCATGCCCGGTGAACTTTTGTATTGGGAAAGTCATGCCCTGTGAACTTTTGTATGGGAAAAGTCATGCCCGGTGGACTTTTGTATTGGGAAAGTCATGCCCGGTGAACTTTTGTATTGGGAAGTCATGCCCGGTGAACTTTTGTACTGGGAAAGTCATGCCCGGTGAACTTTTGTATTGGGAAAGTCATGCCCGGTGAACTTTTGTATTGGGAAAGTCATGCCCGGTGAACTTTTGTATTGGGAAAGTCATGCCCGGTGAACTTTTGTATTGGGAAAGTCATGCCCGGTGAACTTTTGTATTGGGAAAGTCATGCCCGGTCAACTTTTGTATTGGGAAAGTCATGCCCGGTGATCTTTTGTACTGGGAAAGTCATGCCCGGTGAACTTTTGTATGGGAAAAGTCATGCCCGGTGAACTTTTGTATTGGGAAAGTCATGCCCGGTGAACATTTGTACTGGGAAAGTCATGCCCCGGTGATCTTTTGTACTGGGAAAGTCATGCCCGGTGAACTTTTGTATTGGGAAAGTCATGCCCGGTGAACTTTTGTATTGGGAAAGTCATGCCCGGTGAACTTTTGTATTGGGAAAGTCATGCCCGGTGAACTTTTGTATTGGGAAAGTCATGCCCGGTGATCTTTTGTACTGGGAAAATCATAGCCGGTGAACTTTTGTATGGGAAAAGTCATGCCCGGTGAACTTTTGTACTGGGAAAGTCATGCCCGGTGAACTTTTGTATTGGGCAAGTCATGCCCGGTGAACTTTTGTATTGGGAAAGTCATGCCCGGTGAACTTTTGTATTGGGAAAGTCATGCCCGGTGAACTTTTGTATTGGGAAAGTCATGCCCGGTGAACTTTTGTATTGGGAAAGTCATGCCCGGTGAACTTTTGTATGGGAAAAGTCATGCCCGGTGAACTTTTGTATTGGGAAAGTCATGCCCGGTGAACTTTTGTATGGGAAAAGTCATGCCCGGTCAACTTTTGTATTGGGAAAGTCATGCCCGGTGAACTTTTGTATTGGGAAAGTCATGCCCGGTGATCTTTTGTACTGGGAAAGTCATGCCCGGTGAACTTTTGTATTGGGAAAATCATGCCCGGTCAACTTTTTTATTGGGAAAGTCATGCCCGGTGAACTTTTGTATTGGGAAAGTCATGCCCGGTGAACTTTTGTATTGGGAAAGTCATGCCCGGTCAACTTTTGTATTGGGAAAGTCATGCCCGGTGATCTTTTGTACTGGGAAAGTCATGCCCGGTGAACTTTTTTATTGGGAAAGTCATGCCTGGTGAACTTTTGTTATGGGAAAGTCATGCCCGGTGAACTTTTGTATGGGAAAAGTCATGCCCGGTGAACTTTTGTATGGGAAAAGTCATGCCCGGTGATCTTTTGTACTGGAAAGTCATGCCCGGTCAACTTTTGTATTGGGAAAGTCATGCCCGGTGAACTTTTGTATGGGAAAAGTCATGCCCGGTGTACTTTTGTATTGGGAAAGTCATGCCCGGTGAACTTTTGTATGAGAAAAGTCATGCTCGGTGGACTTTTGTATTGGGAAAGTCATGCCCGGTGAACTTTTGTATTGGGAAAGTCATGCCCGGTGAACTTTTGTACTGGGAAAGTCATGCCCGGTGAACTTTTGTATTGGGAAAGTCATGCCGGTGAACTTTTGTATTGGGAAAGTCATGCCCGGTGAACTTTTGTATTGGGAAAGTCATGCCCGGTGAACTTTTGTATTGGGAAAGTCATGCCCGGTCAACTTTTGTATTGGGAAAGTCATGCCCGGTGATCTTTTGTACTGGGAAAGTCATGCCCGGGTGCACTTTTGTATGGGAAAAGTCATGCCCGGTGAACTTTTGTATTGGGAAAGTCATGCCCGGTGAACATTTGTACTGGGAAAGTCATGCCCGGTGATCTTTTGTACTGGGAAAGTCATGCCCGGTGAACTTTTGTATTGGGAAAGTCATGCCCGGTGAACTTTTGTATTGGGAAAGTCATGCCCGGTGAACTTTTGTATTGGGAAAGTCATGCCCGGTGAACTTTTGTATTGGGAAAGTCATGCCCGGTGATCTTTTGTACTGGGAAAGTCATGCCCTGTGAACCTTTGTATGGGAAAAGTCATGCCCGGTGAACTTTTGTACTGGGAAAGGTCATGCCCGGTGAACTTTTGTATTGGGAAAGTCATGCCCGGTGAACTTTTGTATTGGGAAAGTCATGCCCGGTGAACTTTTGTATTGGGAAAGTCATGCCCGGTGAACTTTTGTATTGGGAAAGTCATGCCCGGTGAACTTTTGTATTGGGAAAGTCATGCCCGGTGAACTTTTGTACTGGGAAAGTCATGCCCGGTCAACTTTTGTATGGGAAAAGTCATGCCCGGTCAACTTTTGTATGGGAAAAGTTATGCCCGGTCAACTTTTGTATTGGGAAAGTCATGCCCGGTGATCTTTTGTATTGGGAAAGTCATGCCCGGTCAACTTTTGTATGGGAAAAGTCATGCCCGGTGAACTTTTGTATTGGGAAAGTCATGCCCGGTCAACTTTTGTATTGGGAAAGTCATGCCCGGTGAACTTTTGTATTGGGAAAGTCATGCCCGGTGAACTTTTGTACTGGGAAAGTCATGCCCGGTGAACTTTTGTATTGGGAAAGTCATGCCCGGTGAACTTTTGTATGGGAAAGTCATGCCCGGTGAACTTTTGTATTAGGATAGTCATGCCCGGTGAACTTTTGTATTGGGAAAGTCATGCCCGGTCAACTTTTGTATTGGGAAAGTCATGCCCGGTGATCTTTTGTTCTGGGAAAGTCATGCCCGGTGAACTTTTGTATTGGGAAAGTCATGCCCGGTGAACTTTTGTATGGGAAAGTCATGCCCGGTGAACTTTTGTATTGGGAAAGTCATGCCCGGTCAACTTTTGTATTGGGAAAGTCATGCCCGGTGATCTTTTGTACTGGGAAAGTCATGCCCGGTGAACTTTTGTATTGGGAAAGTCATGCCCGGTGAACTTTTGTACTGGGAAAGTCATGCCCGGTGAACATTTGTATTGGGAAAGTCATGCCCGGTGAACTTTTGTATTGGGAAAGTCATGCCCGGTGATCTTTTGTACTGGGAAAGTCATGCCCGGTGAACTTTTGTATGGAAAAGTCATGCCCGGTGAACTTTTGTGTTGGGAAAGTCATGCCCGGTGAACTTTTGTATTGGGAAAGTCATGCCCGGTGAACTTTTGTATTGGGAAAGTCATGCCCGGTGAACTTTTGTATTGGGAAAGTCATGCCCGGTGAACTTTTGTATTGGGAAAGTCATGCCCGGTGATCTTTTGTACTGGGAAAGTCATGCCCGGTGATCTTTTGTACTGGGAAAGTCATGCCCGGTGAACTTTTGTATGGGAAAAGTCATGCCCGGTGAACTTTTGTATGGGAAAAGTCATGCCCGGTGAACTTTTGTATTGGGAAAGTCATGCCCGGTGAACTTTTGTACTGGGAAAGTCATGCCCGGTGAACATTTGTACTGGGAAAGTCATGCCCGGTCAACTTTTGTATTGGGAAAGTCATGCCCGGGGATCATTTGTACTGGGAAAGTCATGCCCGGTGAACTTTTGTATTGGGAAAGTCATGCCCGGTCAACTTTTGTATGGGAAAAGTCATGCCCGGTGAACTTTTGTATGGGAAAAGTCATGCCCGGTGATCTTTTGTACTGGGAAAGTCATGCCCGGTGAACTTTTGTATTGGGAAAGTCATGCCCGGTGATCTTTTGTACTGGGAAAGTCATGCCCGGTGAACCTTTGTATGGGAAAAGTCATGCCCGGTGAACTTTTGTACTGGGAAAGTCATGCCCGGTGAACTTTTGTATTGGGAAAGTCATGCCCGGTGAACTTTTGTATTGGGAAAGTCATGCCCGGTGAACTTTTGTATTGGGGAAAGTCATGCCCGGTGAACTTTT
Source organism: Musca autumnalis (assembly GCF_047663935.1). Classification (NCBI taxonomy): domain Eukaryota; kingdom Metazoa; phylum Arthropoda; class Insecta; order Diptera; family Muscidae; genus Musca; species Musca autumnalis. Next base: position 34,356 of record NW_027411728.1, read on the forward strand.
GTATTGGGAAAGTCATGCCCGGTGAACTTTTGTATTGGAAAGTCATGCCCGGTGAACTTTTGTACTGGGAAAGTCATGCCCGGTCAACTTTTGTATGGGAAAAGTCATGCCCGGTCAACTTTTGTATGGGAAAAGTTATGCCCGGTCAACTTTTGTATTGGGAAAGTCATGCCCGGTGATCTTTTGTATTGGGAAAGTCATGCCCGGTCAACTTTTGTATGGGAAAAGTCATGCCCGGTGAACTTTTGTATTGGGAAAGTCATGCCCGGTGAACTTTTGTATTGGGAAAGTCATGCCCGGTGATCTTTTGTACTGGGAAAGTCATGCCCGGTGAACTTTTGTATGGGAAAAGTCATGCCCGGTGAACTTTTGTGTTGGGAAAGTCATGCCCGGTGAACTTTTGTATTGGGAAAGTCATGCCCGGTGAACTTTTGTATTGGGAAAGTCATGCCCGGTGAACTTTTGTATTGGGAAAGTCATGCCCGGTGAACTTTTGTATTGGGAAAGTCATGCCCGGTGAACTTTTGTATTGGGAAAGTCATGCCCGGTGAACTTTTGTATTGGGAAAGTCATGCCCGGTGATCTTTTGTACTGGGAAAGTCATGCCCGGTGATCTTTTGTACTGGGAAAGTCATGCCCGGTGAACTTTTGTATGGGAAAAGTCATGCCCGGTGAACTTTTGTATGGGAAAAGTCATGCCCGGTGAACTTTTGTATTGGGAAAGTCATGCCCGGTGAACTTTTGTACTGGGAAAGTCATGCCCGGTGAACATTTGTACTGGGAAAGTCATGCCCGGTCAACTTTTGTATTGGGAAAGTCATGCCCGGGGATCATTTGTACTGGGAAAGTCATGCCCGGTGAACTTTTGTATTGGGAAAGTCATGCCCGGTCAACTTTTGTATGGGAAAAGTCATGCCCGGTGAACTTTTGTATGGGAAAAGTCATGCCCGGTGATCTTTTGTACTGGGAAAGTCATGCCCGGTGAACTTTTGTATTGGGAAAGTCATGCCCGGTGATCTTTTGTACTGGGAAAGTCATGCCCGGTGAACCTTTGTATGGGAAAAGTCATGCCCGGTGAACTTTTGTACTGGGAAAGTCATGCCCGGTGAACTTTTGTATTGGGAAAGTCATGCCCGGTGAACTTTTGTATTGGGAAAGTCATGCCCGGTGAACTTTTGTATTGGGAAAGTCATGCCCGGTGAACTTTTGTATTGGGAAAGTCATGCCCGGTGAACTTTTGTATTGGGAAAGTCATGCCCGGTGAACTTTTGTACTGGGAAAGTCATGCCCGGTCAACTTTTGTATGGGAAAAGTCATGCCCGGTCAACTTTTGTATGGGAAAAGTTATGCCCGGTCAACTTTTGTATTGGGAAAGTCATGCCCGGTGATCTTTTGTATTGGGAAAGTCATGCCCGGTCAACTTTTGTATGGGAAAAGTCATGCCCGGTGAACTTTTGTATTGGGATAGTCATGCCCGGTCAACTTTTGTATTGGGAAAGTCATGCCCGGTGAACTTTTGTATTGGGAAAGTCATGCCCGGTGAACTTTTGTACTGGGAAAGTCATGCCCGGTGAACTTTTGTATTGGGAAAGTCATGGCCCGGTGAACTTTTGTATGGGAAAGTCATGCCCGGTGAACTTTGTATTAGGATAGTCATGCCCGGTGAACTTTTGTATTGGGAAAGTCATGCCCGGTCAACTTTTGTATTGGGAAAGTCATGCCCGGTGATCTTTTGTACTGGGAAAGTCATGCCCGGTGAACTTTTGTATTGGGAAAGTCATGCCCGGTGAACTTTTGTATGGGAAAGTCATGCCCGGTGAACTTTTGTATTGGGAAAGTCATGCCCGGTCAACTTTTGTATTGGGAAAGTCATGCCCGGTGATCTTTTGTACTGGGAAAGTCATGCCCGGTGAACTTTTGTATTGGGAAAGTCATGCCCGGTGAACTTTTGTACTGGGAAAGTCATGCCCGGTGAACATTTGTATTGGGAAAGTCATGCCCGGTGAACTTTTGTATTGGGAAAGTCATGCCCGGTGATCTTTTGTACTGGGAAAGTCATGCCCGGTGAACTTTTGTATGGGAAAAGTCATGCCCGGTGAACTTTTGTGTTGGGAAAGTCATGCCCGGTGAACTTTTGTATTGGGAAAGTCATGCCCGGTGAACTTTGTATTGGGAAAGTCATGCCCGGTGAACTTTTGTATTGGGAAAGTCATGCCCGGTGAACTTTTGTATTGGGAAAGTCATGCCCGGTGAACTTTTGTATTGGGAAAGTCATGCCCGGTGAACTTTTGTATTGGGAAAGTCATGCCCGGTGATCTTTTGTACTGGGAAAGTCATGCCCGGTGATCTTTTGTACTGGGAAAGTCATGCCCGGTGAACTTTTGTATGGGAAAAGTCATGCCCGGTGAACTTTTGTATGGGAAAAGTCATGCCCGGTGAACTTTGTACTGGGAAAGTCATGCCCGGTGAACATTTGTACTGGGAAAGTCATGCCCGGTCAACTTTTGTATTGGGAAAGTCATGCCCGGGGATCATTTGTACTGGGAAAGTCATGCCCGGTGAACTTTTGTATTGGGAAAGTCATGCCCGGTCAACTTTTGTATGGGAAAAGTCATGCCCGGTGAACTTTTGTATGGGAAAAGTCATGCCCGGTGATCTTTTGTACTGGGAAAGTCATGCCCGGTGAACTTTTGTATTGGGAAAAGTCATGCCCGGTGATCTTTTGTACTGAGAAAGTCATGCCCGGTGAACTTTTGTATTGGGAAAGTCATGCCCGGTGAACTTTTGTATTGGGAAAGTCATGCCCGGTCAACTTTTGTATTGGGAAAGTCATGCCCGGTGAACTTTTGTATAGGAAAAGTCATGCCCGGTGAACTTTTTGTATTGGGAAAGTCATGCCCGGTCAACTTTGTTCTGGGAAAGTCATGCCCGGTGAACTTTTGTATTGGGAAAGTCATGCCCGGTGAACTTTTGTATGGGAAAGTCATGCCCGGTGAACTTTTGTATTGGGAAAGTCATGCCCGGTCAACTTTTGTATTGGGAAAGTCATGCCCGGTGATCTTTTGTACTGGGAAAGTCATGCCCGGTGAACTTTTGTATTGGGAAAGTCATGCCCGGTGAACTTTTGTACTGGGAAAGTCATGCCCGGTGAACATTTGTATTGGGAAAGTCATGCCCGGTGATCTTTTGTACTGGGAAAGTCATGCCCGGTGAACTTTTGTATGGGAAAAGTCATGCCCGGTGAACTTTTGTGTTGGGGAAAGTCATGCCCGGTGAACTTTTGTATTGGGAAAGTCATGCCCGGTGAACTTTTGTATTGGGAAAGTCATGCCCGGTGAACTTTTGTATTGGGAAAGTCATGCCCGGTGAACTTTTGTATTGGGAAAGTCATGCCCGGTGAACTTTTGTATTGGGAAAGTCATGCCCGGTGAACTTTTGTATTGGGAAAGTCATGCCCGGTGATCTTTTGTACTGGGAAAGTCATGCCCGGTGATCTTTTGTACTGGGAAAGTCATGCCCGGTGAACTTTTGTATGGAAAAGTCATGCCCGGTGAACTTTTGTATGGGAAAAGTCATGCCCGGTGAACTTTTGTATTGGGAAAGTCATGCCCGGTGAACTTTTGTACTGGAAAGTCATGCCCGGTGAACATTTGTACTGGGAAAGTCATGCCCGGTCAACTTTTGTATTGGGAAAGTCATGCCCGGGGATCATTTGTACTGGGAAAGTCATGCCCGGTGAACTTTTGTATTGGGAAAGTCATGCCCGGTCAACTTTTGTATGGGAAAAGTCATGCCCGGTGAACTTTTGTATGGGAAAAGTCATGCCCGGTGATCTTTTGTACTGGGAAAGTCATGCCCGGTGAACTTTGTATTGGGAAAGTCATGCCCTACTGGGAAAGTCATGCCCGGTGAACCTTTGTATGGGAAAAGTCATGCCCGGTGAACTTTTGTACTGGGAAAGTCATGCCCGGTGAAATTTGTATTGGGAAAGTCATGCCCGGTGAACTTTTGTATTGGGAAAGTCATGCCCGGTGAACTTTTGTATTGGGAAAGTCATGCCCGGTGAACTTTTGTATTGGGAAAGTCTTGCCCGGTGAACTTTTGTATTGGGAAAGTCATGCCCGGTGAACTTTTGTACTGGGAAAGTCATGCCCGGTCAACTTTTGTATGGGAAAAGTCATGCCCGGTCAACTTTTGTATGGGAAAAGTTATGCCCGGTCAACTTTTGTATTGGGAAAGTCGTGCCCGGTGATCTTTTGTATTGGGAAAGTCATGCCCGGTCAACTTTTGTATGGGAAAAGTCATGCCCGGTGAACTTTTGTATTAGGAAAGTCATGCCCGGTGAACTTTTGTATTGGGAAAGTCATGCCCGGTGATCTTTTGTACTGGGAAAGTCATGCCCGGTGAACTTTTGTATGGGAAAAGTCATGTCCGGTGAACTTTTGTGTTGGGAAAGTCATGCCCGGTGAACTTTTGTATTGGGAAAGTCATGCCCGGTGAACTTTTGTATTGGGAAAGTCATGCCCGGTGAACTTTTGTATTGGGAAAGTCATGCCCGGTGAACTTTTGTATTGGGAAAGTCATGCCCGGTGAACTTTTGTATTGGGAAAGTCATGCCCGGTGAACTTTTGTATTGGGAAAGTCATGCCCGGTGATCTTTTGTACTGGGAAAGTCATGCCCGGTGATCTTTTGTACTGGGAAAGTCATGCCCGGTGAACTTTTGTATGGGAAAAGTCATGCCCGGTGAACTTTTGTATGGGAAAAGTCATGCCCGGTGAACTTTTGTATTGGGAAAGTCATGCCCGGTGAACTTTTGTACTGGGAAAGTCATGCCCGGTGAACATTTGTACTGGGAAAGTCATGCCCGGTCAACTTTTGTATTGGGAAAGTCATGCCCGGGGATCATTTGTACTGGGAAAGTCATGCCCGGTGAACTTTTGTATTGGGAAAGTCATGCCCGGTCAACTTTTGTATGGGAAAAGTCATGCCCGGTGAACTTTTGTATGGGAAAGTCATGCCCGGTGATCTTTTGTACTGGGAAAGTCATGCCCGGTGAACTTTTGTATTGGGAAAGTCATGCCCGGTGATCTTTTGTACTGGGAAAGTCATGCCCGGTGAACTTTTGTATTGGGAAAGTCATGCCCGGTGAACTTTTGTATGGGAAAGTCATGCCCGGTGAACTTTTGTATTAGGATAGTCATGCCCGGTGAACTTTTGTATTGGGAAAGTCATGCCCGGTCAACTTTTGTATTGGGAAAGTCATGCCCGGTGATCTTTTGTACTGGGAAAGTCATGCCCGGTGAACTTTTGTATTGGGAAAGTCATGCCCGGTGAACTTTTGTATGGGAAAGTCATGCCCGGTGAACTTTTGTATTGGGAAAGTCATGCCCGGTCAACTTTTGTATTGGGAAAGTCATGCCCGGTGATCTTTTGTACTGGGAAAGTCATGCCCGGTGAACTTTTGTATTGGGAAAGTCATGCCCGGTGAACTTTTGTACTGGGAAAGTCATGCCCGGTGAACATTTGTATTGGGAAAGTCATGCCCGGTGAACTTTTGTATTGGGAAAGTCATGCCCGGTGATCTTTTGTACTGGGAAAGTCATGCCCGGTGAACTTTTGTATGGGAAAAGTCATGCCCGGTGAACTTTTGTGTTGGGAAAGTCATGCCCGGTGAACTTTTGTATTGGGAAAGTCATGCCCGGTGAACTTTTGTATTGGGAAAGTCATGCCCGGTGAACTTTTGTATTGGGAAAGTCATGCCCGGTGAACTTTTGTATTGGGAAAGTCATGCCCGGTGAACTTTTGTATTGGGAAAGTCATGCCCGGTGAACTTTTGTATTGGGAAAGTCATGCCCGGTGATCTTTTGTACTGGGAAAGTCATGCCCGGTGATCTTTTGTACTGGGAAAGTCATGCCCGGTGAACTTTTGTATGGGAAAAGTCATGCCCGGTGAACTTTTGTATGGAAAAGTCATGCCCGGTGAACTTTTGTATTGGGAAAGTCATGCCCGGTGAACTTTTGTACTGGGAAAGTCATGCCCGGTGAACATTTGTACTGGGAAAGTCATGCCCGGTCAACTTTTGTATTGGGAAAGTCATGCCCGGGGATCATTTGTACTGGGAAAGTCATGCCCGGTGAACTTTTGTATTGGGAAAGTCATGCCCGGTCAACTTTTGTATGGGAAAAGTCATGCCCGGTGAACTTTTGTATGGGAAAAGTCATGCCCGGTGATCTTTTGTACTGGGAAAGTCATGCCCGGTGAACTTTTGTATTGGGAAAAGTCATGCCCGGTGATCTTTTGTACTGAGAAAGTCATGCCCGGTGAACTTTTGTATTGGGAAAGTCATGCCCGGTGAACTTTTGTATTGGGAAAGTCATGCCCGGTCAACTTTTGTATTGGGAAAGTCATGCCCGGTGAACTTTTGTATAGGAAAAAGTCATGCCCGGTGAACTTTTGTATTGGGAAAGTCATGCCCGGTCAACTTTTGTATTGGGGAAAGTCATGCCCGGTGATCTTTTGTACTGGGAAAGTCATGCCCGGTGAACTTTTGTATTGGGAAAGTCATGCCCGGTGAACTTTTGTATGGGAAAAGTCATTCCAGGTGAACTTTTGTGTTGGGAAAGTCATGCCCGGTGAACTTTTGTATTGGGAAAGTCATGCCCGGTGAACTTTTGTATTGGGAAAGTCATGCCCGGTGAACTTTTGTATTGGGAAAGTCATGCCCGGTGAACTTTTGTATTGGGAAAGTCATGCCCGGTGAACTTTTGTATTGGGAAAGTCATGCCCGGTGAACTTTTGTATGGGAAAGTCATGCCCGGTGAACTTTTGTATTGGGAAAGTCATGCCCGGTGAACTTTTGTATTGGGAAAGTCATGCCCGGTCAACTTTTGTATTGGGAAAGTCATGCCCGGTGATCTTTTGTACTGGGAAAGTCATGCCCGGTGAACTTTTGTATTGGGAAAGTCATGCCCGGTGAAATTTTGTATGGGAAAGTCATGCCCGGTGAACTTTTGTATTGGGAAAGTCATGCCCGGTCAACTTTTGTATTGGGAAAGTCATGCCCGGTGATCTTTTGTACTGGGAAAGTCATGCCCGGTGAACTTTTGTATTGGGAAAGTCATGCCCGGTGAACTTTTGTACTGGGAAAGTCATGCCCGGTGAACATTTGTATTGGGAAAGTCATGCCCGGTGAACTTTTGTATTGGGAAAGTCATGCCCGGTGATCTTTTGTACTGGGAAAGTCATGCCCGGTGAACTTTTGTATGGGAAAAGTCATGCCCGGTGAACTTTTGTGTTGGGAAAGTCGTGCCCGGTGAACTTTTGTATTGGGAAAGTCATGCCCGGTGAACTTTTGTTTTGGGAAAGTCATGCCCGGTGAACTTTTGTATTGGGAAAGTCATGCCCGGTGAACTTTTGTATTGGGAAAGTCATGCCCGGTGAACTTTTGTATTGGGAAAGTCATGCCCGGTGAACTTTTGTATTGGGAAAGTCATGCCCGGTGATCTTTTGTACTGGGAAAGTCATGCCCGGTGATCTTTTGTACTGGGAAAGTCATGCCCGGTGAACTTTTGTATGGGAAAAGTCATGCCCGGTGAACTTTTGTATGGGAAAAGTCATGCCCGGTGAACTTTTGTATTGGGAAAGTCATGCCCGGTGAACTTTTGTACTGGGAAAGTCATGCCCGGTGAAAATTTGTACTGGGAAAGTCATGCCCGGTCAACTTTTGTATTGGGAAAGTCATGCCCGGTGAACTTTTGTATTGGGAAAGTCATGCCCGGTGAACTTTTGTATTGGGAAAGTCATGCCCGGTGAACTTTTGTATTGGGAAAGTCATGCCCGGTGATCTTTTGTATTGGGAAAGTCATGCCCGGTGAACTTTTGTATTGGGAAAGTCATGCCCGGTGAACTTTTGTATTGGGAAAGTCATGCCCGGTGAACTTTTGTATTGGGAAAGTCATGCCCGGTGAACTTTTGTATTGGGAAAGTCATGCCCGGTGATCTTTTGTACTGGGAAAGTCATGCCCGGTGATCTTTTGTACTGGGAAAGTCATGCCCGGTGAACTTTTGTATGGGAAAAGTCATGCCCGGTGAACTTTTGTATTAGGATAGTCATGCCCGGTGAACTTTTGTATTGGGAAAGTCATGCCCGGTCAACTTTTGTACTGGGAAAGTCATGCCCGGTGAACATTTGTACTGGGAAAGTCATGCCCGGTCAACTTTTGTATTGGGAAAGTCATGCCCGGGGATCATTTGTACTGGGAAAGTCATGCCCGGTGAACTTTTGTATTGGGAAAGTCATGCCCGGTCAACTTTTGTATGGGAAAAGTCATGCCCGGTGAACTTTTGTATGGGAAAGTCATGCCCGGTGATCTTTTGTACTGGGAAAGTCATGCCCGGTGAACTTTTGTATTGGGAAAGTCATGCCCGGTGATCTTTTGTACTGGGAAAGTCATGCCCGGTGAACTTTTGTATTGGGAAAGTCATGCCCGGTGAACTTTTGTATGGGAAAGTCATGCCCGGTGAACTTTTGTATTAGGATAGTCATGCCCGGTGAACTTTTGTATTGGGAAAGTCATGCCCGGTCAACTTTTGTATTGGGAAAGTCATGCCCGGTGATCTTTTGTACTGGGAAAGTCATGCCCGGTGAACTTTTGTATTGGGAAAGTCATGCCCGGTGAACTTTTGTATGGGAAAGTCATGCCCGGTGAACTTTTGTATTGGGAAAGTCATGCCCGGTCAACTTTTGTATTGGGAAAGTCATGCCCGGTGATCTTTTGTACTGGGAAAGTCATGCCCGGTGAACTTTTGTATTGGGAAAGTCATGCCCGGTGAACTTTTGTACTGGGAAAGTCATGCCCGGTGAACATTTGTATTGGGAAAGTCATGCCCGGTGAACTTTTGTATTGGGAAAGTCATGCCCGGTGATCTTTTGTACTGGGAAAGTCATGCCCGGTGAACTTTTGTATGGGAAAAGTCATGCCCGGTGAACTTTTGTGTTGGGAAAGTCATGCCCGGTGAACTTTTGTATTGGGAAAGTCATGCCCGGTGAACTTTTGTATTGGGAAAGTCATGCCCGGTGAACTTTTGTATTGGGAAAGTCATGCCCGGTGAACTTTTGTATTGGGAAAGTCATGCCCGGTGAACTTTTGTATTGGGAAAGTCATGCCCGGTGAACTTTTGTATTGGGAAAGTCATGCCCGGTGATCTTTTGTACTGGGAAAGTCATGCCCGGTGATCTTTTGTACTGGGAAAGTCATGCCCGGTGAACTTTTGTATGGGAAAAGTCATGCCCGGTGAACTTTTGTATGGGAAAAGTCATGCCCGGTGAACTTTTGTATTGGGAAAGTCATGCCCGGTGAACTTTTGTACTGGGAAAGTCATGCCCGGTGAACATTTGTACTGGGAAAGTCATGCCCGGTCAACTTTTGTATTGGGAAAGTCATGCCCGGGGATCATTTGTACTGGGAAAGTCATGCCCGGTGAACTTTTGTATTGGGAAAGTCATGCCCGGTCAACTTTTGTATGGGAAAAGTCATGCCCGGTGAACTTTTGTATGGGAAAAGTCATGCCCGGTGATCTTTTGTACTGGGAAAGTCATGCCCGGTGAACTTTTGTATTGGGAAAAGTCATGCCCGGTGATCTTTTGTACTGAGAAAGTCATGCCCGGTGAAAGTCATGCCCGGTATTGGGAAAGTCATGCCCGGTGATCTTTTGTACTGGGAAAGTCATGCCCGGTGAACTTTTGTATTGGGAAAGTCATGCCCGGTGAACTTTTGTATGGGAAAGTCATGCCCGGTGAACTTTTGTATTGGGAAAGTCATGCCCGGTCAACTTTTGTATTGGGAAAGTCATGCCCGGTGATCTTTTGTACTGGGAAAGTCATGCCCGGTGAACTTTTGTATTGGGAAAGTCATGCCCGGTGAACTTTTGTACTGGGAAAGTCATGCCCGGTGAACATTTGTATTGGGAAAGTCATGCCCGGTGAACTTTTGTATTGGGAAAGTCATGCCCGGTGATCTTTTGTACTGGGAAAGTCATGCCCGGTGAACTTTTGTATGGGAAAAGTCATGCCCGGTGAACTTTTGTGTTGGGAAAGTCATGCCCGGTGAACTTTTGTATTGGGAAAGTCATGCCCGGTGAACTTTTGTATTGGGAAAGTCATGCCCGGTGAACTTTTGTATTGGGAAAGTCATGCCCGGTGAACTTTTGTATTGGGAAAGTCATGCCCGGTGAACTTTTGTATTGGGAAAGTCATGCCCGGTGAACTTTTGTATTGGGAAAGTCATGCCCGGTGATCTTTTGTACTGGGAAAGTCATGCCCGGTGATCTTTTGTACTGGGAAAGTCATGCCCGGTGAACTTTTGTATGGGAAAAGTCATGCCCGGTGAACTTTTGTATGGGAAAAGTCATGCCCGGTGAACTTTTGTATTGGGAAAGTCATGCCCGGTGAACTTTTGTACTGGGAAAGTCATGCCCGGTGAACATTTGTACTGGGAAAGTCATGCCCGGTCAACTTTTGTATTGGGAAAGTCATGCCCGGGGATCATTTGTACTGGGAAAGTCATGCCCGGTGAACTTTTGTATTGGGAAAGTCATGCCCGGTCAACTTTTGTATGGGAAAAGTCATGCCCGGTGAACTTTTGTATGGGAAAAGTCATGCCCGGTGATCTTTTGTACTGGGAAAGTCATGCCCGGTGAACTTTTGTATTGGGAAAAGTCATGCCCGGTGATCTTTTGTACTGAGAAAGTCATGCCCGGTGAACTTTTGTATTGGGAAAGTCATGCCCGGTGAACTTTTGTATTGGGAAAGTCATGCCCGGTGAACTTTTGTATGGGAAAAGTCATTCCAGGTGAACTTTTGTGTTGGGAAAGTCATGCCCGGTGAACTTTTGTATTGGGAAAGTCATGCCCGGTGAACTTTTGTATTGGGAAAGTCATGCCCGGTGAACTTTTGTATTGGGAAAGTCATGCCCGGTGAACTTTTGTATTGGGAAAGTCATGCCCGGTGAACTTTTGTATTGGGAAAGTCATGCCCGGTGAACTTTTGTATGGGAAAGTCATGCCCGGTGAACTTTTGTATTGGGAAAGTCATGCCCGGTGAACTTTTGTATTGGGAAAGTCATGCCCGGTCAACTTTTGTATTGGGAAAGTCATGCCCGGTGATCTTTTGTACTGGGAAAGTCATGCCCGGTGAACTTTTGTATTGGGAAAGTCATGCCCGGTGAAATTTTGTATGGGAAAGTCATGCCCGGTGAACTTTTGTATTGGGAAAGTCATGCCCGGTCAACTTTTGTATTGGGAAAGTCATGCCCGGTGATCTTTTGTACTGGGAAAGTCATGCCCGGTGAACTTTTGTATTGGGAAAGTCATGCCCGGTGAACTTTTGTACTGGGAAAGTCATGCCCGGTGAACATTTGTATTGGGAAAGTCATGCCCGGTGAACTTTTGTATTGGGAAAGTCATGCCCGGTGATCTTTTGTACTGGGAAAGTCATGCCCGGTGAACTTTTGTATGGGAAAAGTCATGCCCGGTGAACTTTTGTGTTGGGAAAGTCGTGCCCGGTGAACTTTTGTATTGGGAAAGTCATGCCCGGTGAACTTTTGTTTTGGGAAAGTCATGCCCGGTGAACTTTTGTATTGGGAAAGTCATGCCCGGTGAACTTTTGTATTGGGAAAGTCATGCCCGGTGAACTTTTGTATTGGGAAAGTCATGCCCGGTGAACTTTTGTATTGGGAAAGTCATGCCCGGTGATCTTTTGTACTGGGAAAGTCATGCCCGGTGATCTTTTGTACTGGGAAAGTCATGCCCGGTGAACTTTTGTATGGGAAAAGTCATGCCCGGTGAACTTTTGTATGGGAAAAGTCATGCCCGGTGAACTTTTGTATTGGGAAAGTCATGCCCGGTGAACTTTTGTACTGGGAAAGTCATGCCCGGTGAAAATTTGTACTGGGAAAGTCATGCCCGGTCAACTTTTGTATTGGGAAAGTTATGCCCGGTGATCTTTTGTACTGGGAAAGTCATGCCCGGTGAACTTTTGTGTTGGGAAAGTCATGCCCGGTCAACTTTTGTATGGGAAAAGTCATGCCCGGTGAACTTTTGTATGGGAAAAGTCATGCCCGGTGATCTTTTGTACTGGGAAAGTCATGCCCGGTGAACTTTTGTATTGGGAAAAGTCATGCCCGGTGATCTTTTGTACTGAGAAAGTCATGCCCGGTGAACTTTTGTATTGGGAAAGTCATGCCCGGTGAACTTTTGTATAGGAAAAGTCATGCCCGGTCAACTTTTGTATTGGGGAAAGTCATGCCCGGTGAACTTTTGTATTGGGAAAGTCATGCCCGGTGAACTTTTGTATGGGAAAGTCATGCCCGGTGAACTTTTGTATTGGGAAAAGTCATGCCCGGTGATCTTTTGTACTGGGAAAGTCATGCCCGGTGAACTTTTGTATTGGGAAAAGTCATGCCCGGTGATCTTTTGTACTGAGAAAGTCATGCCCGGTGAACTTTTGTATTGGGAAAGTCATGCCCGGTGAACTTTTGTATAGGAAAAGTCATGCCCGGTCAACTTTTGTATTGGGGAAAGTCATGCCCGGTGAACTTTTGTATTGGGAAAGTCATGCCCGGTGAACTTTTTGTATTGGGAAAGTCATGCCCGGTGAACTTTTGTATTGGGAAAAGTCATGCCCGGTGATCTTTTGTACTGGGAAAGTCATGCCCGGTGAACTTTTGTATTGGGAAAAGTCATGCCCGGTGATCTTTTGTACTGAGAAAGTCATGCCCGGTGAACTTTTGTATTGGGAAAGTCATGCCCGGTGAACTTTTGTATAGGAAAAGTCATGCCCGGTCAACTTTTGTATTGGGGAAAGTCATGCCCGGTGAACATTTGTATGGGAAAAGTCATGCCCGGTGAACTTTTGTATTGGAAAGTCATGCCCGGTGAACTTTTGTATTGGGAAAGTCATGCCCGGTGAACATTTGTACTGGGAAAATCATGCCCGGTGAACTTATGTATGGGAAAAGTCATGCCCGGTGAACTTTTGTACTGGGAAAGTCATGCCCGGTGAACTTTTGTATTGGGCAAGTCATGCCCGGTGAACTTTTGTATTGGGAAAGTCATGCCCGGTGAACTTTTGTATTGGGAAAGTCATGCCCGGTGATCTTTTGTATGGGAAAAGTCATGCCCGGTGAACTTTTGTATTGGGAAAGTCATGCCCGGTGAACTTTTGTATTGGGAAAGTCATGCCCGGTGAACTTTTGTATGGGAAAAGTCATGCCCGGTGAACTTTTGTATTGGGAAAGTCATGCCCGGTGAACTTTTGTATGGGAAAAGTCATGCCCGGTCAACTTTTGTATTGGGAAAGTCATGCCCGGTGAACTTTTGTATTGGGAAAGTCATGCCCGGTGATCTTTTGTACTGGGAAAGTCATGCCCGGTGAACTTTTGTATTGGGAAAGTCATGCCCGGTCAACTTTTTTATTGGGAAAGTCATGCCCGGTGAACTTTTGTACTGGGAAAGTCATGCCCGGTGAACTTTTGTATTGGGAAAGTCATGCCCGGTCAACTTTTGTATTGGGAAAGTCATGCCCGGTGATCTTTTGTACTGGGAAAGTCATGCCCGGTGAACTTTTTTATTGGGAAAGTCATGCCTGGTGAACTTTTGTTATATGAAAGTCATGCCCGGTGAACTTTTGTGTGGGAAAAGTCATGCCCGGTGAACTTTTGTATGGGAAAAGTCATGCCCGGTGATCTTTTGTACTGGGAAAGTCATGCCCGGTCAACTTTTGTATTGGGAAAGTCATGCCCGGTGAACTTTTGTATGGGAAAAGTCATGCCCGGTGAACTTTTGTATTGGGAAAGTCATGCCCTGTGAACTTTTGTATGGGAAAAGTCATGCCCGGTGGACTTTTGTATTGGGAAAGTCATGCCCGGTGAACTTTTGTATTGGGAAGTCATGCCCGGTGAACTTTTGTACTGGGAAAGTCATGCCCGGTGAACTTTTGTATTGGGAAAGTCATGCCCGGTGAACTTTTGTATTGGGAAAGTCATGCCCGGTGAGCTTTTGTATTGGGAAAGTCATGCCCGGTGAACTTTTGTATTGGGAAAGTCATGCCCGGTGAACTTTTGTATTGGGAAAGTCATGCCCGGTCAACTTTTGTATTGGGAAAGTCATGCCCGGTGATCTTTTGTACTGGGAAAGTCATGCCCGGTGAACTTTTGTATGGGAAAAGTCATGCCCGGTGAACTTTTGTATTGGGAAAGTCATGCCCGGTGAACTTTTGTATTGGGAAAGTCATGCCCGGTGATCTTTTGTACTGGGAAAATCATGCCCGGTGAACTTTTGTATGGGAAAAGTCATGCCCGGTGAACTTTTGTACTGGGAAAGTCATGCCCGGTGAACTTTTGTATTGGGCAAGTCATGCCCGGTGAACTTTTGTATTGGGAAAGTCATGCCCGGTGAACTTTTGTATTGGGAAAGTCATGCCCGGTGATCTTTTGTATGGGAAAAGTCATGCCCGGTGAACTTTTGTATTGGGAAAGTCATGCCCGGTGAACTTTTGTATTGGGAAAGTCATGCCCGGTGAACTTTTGTATGGGAAAAGTCATGCCCGGTGAACTTTTGTATTGGGAAAGTCATGCCCGGTGAACTTTTGTATGGGAAAAGTCATGCCCGGTCAACTTTTGTATTGGGAAAGTCATGCCCGGTGAACTTTTGTATTGGGAAAGTCATGCCCGGTGATCTTTTGTACTGGGAAAGTCATGCCCGGTGAACTTTTGTATTGGGAAAGTCATGCCCGGTCAACTTTTTTATTGGGGAAGTCATGCCCGGTGAACTTTTGTACTGGGAAAGTCATGCCTGGTGAACTTTTGTATTGGGAAAGTCATGCCCGGTCAACTTTTGTATTGGGAAAGTCATGCCCGGTGATCTTTTGTATTGGGAAAGTCATGCCCGGTGAACTTTTGTATTGGGAAAGTCATGCCCGGTGAACTTTTGTACTGGGAAAGTCATGCCCGGTGAACTTTTGTATGGGAAAAGTCATGCCCGGTGAAATTTTGTATGGGAAAAGTCATGCCCGGTGATCTTTTGTACTGGGAAAGTCATGCCCGGTCAACTTTTGTATTGGGAAAGTCATGCCCGGTGAACTTTTGTATGGGAAAAGTCATGCCCGGTGTACTTTTGTATTGGGAAAGTCATGCCCGGTGAACTTTTGTATGGGAAAAGTCATGCTCGGTGGACTTTTGTATTGGGAAAGTCATGCCCGGTGAACTTTTGTATTGGGAAAGTCATGCCCGGTGAACTTTTGTACTGGGAAAGTCATGCCCGGTGAACTTTTGTATTGGGAAAGTCATGCCCGGTGAACTTTTGTATTGGGAAAGTCATGCCCGGTGAACTTTTGTATTGGGAAAGTCATGCCCGGTGAACTTTTGTATTGGGAAAGTCATGCCCGGTCAACTTTTGTATTGGGAAAGTCATGCCCGGTCAACTTTTGTATTGGGAAAGTCATGCCCGGTGATCTTTTGTACTGGGAAAGTCATGCCCGGTGCACTTTTGTATGGGAAAAGTCATGCCCGGTGAACTTTTGTATTGGGAAAGTCATGCCCGGTGAACATTTGTACTGGGAAAGTCATGCCCGGTGATCTTTTGTACTGGGAAAGTCATGCCCGGTGAACTTTTGTATTGGGAAAGTCATGCCCGGTGAACTTTTGTACTGGGAAAGTCATGCCCGGTGAACTTTTGTATTGGGAAGGTCATGCCCGGTGAACTTTTGTATTGGGAAAGTCATGCCCGGTGATCTTTTGTACTGGGAAAGTCATGCCCGGTGAACTTTTGTATGGGAAAAGTCATGCCCGGTGAACTTTTGTACTGGGAAAGTCATGCCCGGTGAACTTTTGTATTGGGAAAGTCATGCCCGGTGAACTTTTGTATTGGGAAAGTCATGCCCGGTGAACTTTTGTATTGGGAAAGTCATGCCCGGTGAACTTTTGTATTGGGAAAGTCATGCCCGGTGAACTTTTGTATGGGAAAGTCATGCCCGGTGAACTTTTGTATTGGGAAAGTCATGCCCGGTGAACTTTTGTATTGGGAAAGTCATGCCCGGTGAACATTTGTACTGGGAAAGTCATGCCCGGTGATCTTTTGTACTGGGAAAGTCATGCCCGGTGAACTTTTGTATTGGGAAAGTCATGCCCGGTGATCTTTTGTACTGGGAAAGTCATGCCCGGTGAACTTTTGTATTGGGAAAGTCATGCCCGGTGAACTTTTGTACTGGGAAAGTCATGCCCGGTGAACTTTTGTATTGGGAAGGTCATGCCCGGTGAACTTTTGTATTGGGAAAGTCATGCCCGGTGATCTTTTGTACTGGGAAAGTCATGCCCGGTGAACTTTTGTATGGGAAAAGTCATGCCCGGTGAACTTTTGTACTGGGAAAGTCATGCCCGGTGAACTTTTGTATTGGGAAAGTCATGCCCGGTGAACTTTTGTACTGGGAAAGTCATGCCCGGTCAACTTTTGTATGGGAAAAGTCATGCCCGGTCAACTTTTGTATGGGAAAAGTTATGCCCGGTCAACTTTTGTATTGGGAAAGTCATGCCCGGTGAACTTTTGTATTGGGAAGTCATGCCCGGTGAACTTTTGTACTGGGAAAGTCATGCCCGGTGAACTTTTGTACTGGGAAAGTCATGCCCGGTGAACTTTTGTATTGGGAAAGTCATGCCCGGTGAACTTTTGTATTGGGAAGTCATGCCCGGTGAACTTTTGTACTGGGAAAGTCATGCCCGGTGAACTTTTGTATTGGGAAAGTCATGCCCGGTGAACTTTTGTATTGGGAAAGTCATGCCCGGTGAGCTTTTGTATTGGGAAAGTCATGCCCGGTGAACTTTTGTATTGGGAAAGTCATGCCCGGTGAACTTTTGTATTGGGAAAGTCATGCCCGGTCAACTTTTGTATTGGGAAAGTCATGCCCGGTGATCTTTTGTACTGGGAAAGTCATGCCCGGTGAACTTTTGTATGGGAAAAGTCATGCCCGGTGAACTTTTGTATTGGGAAAGTCATGCCCGGTGAACTTTTGTATTGGGAAAGTCATGCCCGGTGATCTTTTGTACTGGGAAAATCATGCCCGGTGAACTTTTGTATGGGAAAAGTCATGCCCGGTGAACTTTTGTACTGGGAAAGTCATGCCCGGTGAACTTCTGTATTGGGCAAGTCATGCCCGGTGAACTTTTGTATTGGGAAAGTCATGCCCGGTGAACTTTTGTATTGGGAAAGTCATGCCCGGTGATCTTTTGTATGGGAAAAGTCATGCCCGGTGAACTTTTGTATTGGGAAAGTCATGCCCGGTGAACTTTTGTATTGGGAAAGTCATGCCCGGTGAACTTTTGTATGGGAAAAGTCATGCCCGGTGAACTTTTGTATTGGGAAAGTCATGCCCGGTGAACTTTTGTATGGGAAAAGTCATGCCCGGTCAACTTTTGTATTGGGAAAGTCATGCCCGGTGAACTTTTGTATTGGGAAAGTCATGCCCGGTGATCTTTTGTACTGGGAAAGTCATGCCCGGTGAACTTTTGTATTGGGAAAGTCATGCCCGGTCAACTTTTTTATTGGGGAAGTCATGCCCGGTGAACTTTTGTACTGGGAAAGTCATGCCTGGTGAACTTTTGTATTGGGAAAGTCATGCCCGGTCAACTTTTGTATTGGGAAAGTCATGCCCGGTGATCTTTTGTATGGGAAAGTCATGCCCGGTGAACTTTTGTATTGGGAAAGTCATGCCCGGTGAACTTTTGTACTGGGAAAGTCATGCCCGGTGAACTTTTGTATGGGAAAAGTCATGCCCGGTGAAATTTTGTATGGGAAAAGTCATGCCCGGTGATCTTTTGTACTGGGAAAGTCATGCCCGGTCAACTTTTGTATTGGGAAAGTCATGCCCGGTGAACTTTTGTATGGGAAAAGTCATGCCCGGTGTACTTTTGTATTGGGAAAGTCATGCCCGGTGAACTTTTGTATGGGAAAAGTCATGCTCGGTGGACTTTTGTATTGGGAAAGTCATGCCCGGTGAACTTTTGTATTGGGAAAGTCATGCCCGGTGAACTTTTGTACTGGGAAAGTCATGCCCGGTGAACTTTTGTATTGGGAAAGTCATGCCCGGTGAACTTTTGTATTGGGAAAGTCATGCCCGGTGAACTTTTGTATTGGGAAAGTCATGCCCGGTGAACTTTTGTATTGGGAAAGTCATGCCCGGTCAACTTTTGTATTGGGAAAGTCATGCCCGGTCAACTTTTGTATTGGGAAAGTCATGCCCGGTGATCTTTTGTACTGGGAAAGTCATGCCCGGTGCACTTTTGTATGGGAAAAGTCATGCCCGGTGAACTTTTGTATTGGGAAAGTCATGCCCGGTGAACATTTGTACTGGGAAAGTCATGCCCGGTGATCTTTTGTACTGGGAAAGTCATGCCCGGTGAACTTTTGTATTGGGAAAGTCATGCCCGGTGAACTTTTGTACTGGGAAAGTCATGCCCGGTGAACTTTTGTATTGGGAAGGTCATGCCCGGTGAACTTTTGTATTGGGAAAGTCATGCCCGGTGATCTTTTGTACTGGGAAAGTCATGCCCGGTGAACTTTTGTATGGGAAAAGTCATGCCCGGTGAACTTTTGTACTGGGAAAGTCATGCCCGGTGAACTTTTGTATTGGGAAAGTCATGCCCGGTGAACTTTTGTATTGGGAAAGTCATGCCCGGTGAACTTTTGTATTGGGAAAGTCATGCCCGGTGAACTTTTGTATTGGGAAAGTCATGCCCGGTGAACTTTTGTATGGGAAAGTCATGCCCGGTGAACTTTTGTATTGGGAAAGTCATGCCCGGTGAACTTTTGTATTGGGAAAGTCATGCCCGGTGAACATTTGTACTGGGAAAGTCATGCCCGGTGATCTTTTGTACTGGGAAAGTCATGCCCGGTGAACTTTTGTATTGGGAAAGTCATGCCCGGTGATCTTTTGTACTGGGAAAGTCATGCCCGGTGAACTTTTGTATTGGGAAAGTCATGCCCGGTGAACTTTTGTACTGGGAAAGTCATGCCCGGTGAACTTTTGTATTGGGAAGGTCATGCCCGGTGAACTTTTGTATTGGGAAAGTCATGCCCGGTGATCTTTTGTACTGGGAAAGTCATGCCCGGTGAACTTTTGTATGGGAAAAGTCATGCCCGGTGAACTTTTGTACTGGGAAAGTCATGCCCGGTGAACTTTTGTATTGGGAAAGTCATGCCCGGTGAACTTTTGTACTGGGAAAGTCATGCCCGGTCAACTTTTGTATGGGAAAAGTCATGCCCGGTCAACTTTTGTATGGGAAAAGTTATGCCCGGTCAACTTTTGTATTGGGAAAGTCATGCCCGGTGATCTTTTGTATTGGGAAAGTCATGCCCGGTCAACTTTTGTATTGGGAAAGTCATGCCCGGTGAACTTTTGTATTGGGAAAGTCATGCCCGGTCAACTTTTGTATTGGGAAAGTCATGCCCGGTGAACTTTTGTATTGGGAACGTCATGCCCGGTGAACTTTTGTACTGGGAAAGTCATGCCCGGTGAACTTTTGTATTGGGAAAGTCATGCCCGGTGAACTTTTGTATGGGAAAGTCATGCCCGGTGAACTTTTGTATTGGGAAAGTCATGCCGGTGAACTTTTGTATTGGGAAAGTCATGCCCGGTCAACTTTTGTATTGGGAAAGTCATGCCCGGTGATCTTTTGTACTGGGAAAGTCATGCCCGGTGAACTTTTGTATTGGGAAAGTCATGCCCGGTGAACTTTTGTATGGGAAAGTCATGCCCGGTGAACTTTTGTATTGGGAAAGTCATGCCCGGTCAACTTTTGTATTGGGAAAGTCATGCCCGGTAATCTTTTGTACTGGGAAAGTCATGCCCGGTGAACTTTTGTATTGGGAAAGTCATGCCCGGTGAACTTTTGTACTGGGAAAGTCATGCCCGGTGAACATTTGTATTGGGAAAGTCATGCCCGGTGAACTTTTGTATTGGGAAAGTCATGCCCGGTGATCTTTTGTACTGGGAAAGTCATGCCCGGTGAACTTTTGTATGGAAAAGTCATGCCCGGTGAACTTTTGTGTTGGGAAAGTCATGCCCGGTGAACTTTTGTATTGGGAAAGTCATGCCCGGTGAACTTTTGTATTGGGAAAGTCATGCCCGGTGAACTTTTGTATTGGGAAAGTCATGCCCGGTGAACTTTTGTATTGGGAAAGTCATGCCCGGTGAACTTTTGTATTGGGAAAGTCATGCCCGGTGAACTTTTGTATTGGGAAAGTCATGCCCGGTGATCTTTTGTACTGGAAAGTCATGCCCGGTGATCTTTTGTACTGGGAAAGTCATGCCCGGTGAACTTTTGTATGGGAAAAGTCATGCCCGGTGAACTTTTGTATGGGAAAAGTCATGCCCGGTGAACTTTTGTATTGGGAAAGTCATGCCCGGTGAACTCTTGTACTGGGAAAGTCATGCCCGGTGAACATTTGTACTGGGAAAGTCATGCCCGGTCAACTTTTGTATTGGGAAAGTCATGCCCGGTGATCTTTTGTACTGGGAAAGTCATGCCCGGTGAA
The DNA here is from genome assembly GCF_047663935.1 of Musca autumnalis. Lineage (NCBI taxonomy): Eukaryota > Metazoa > Arthropoda > Insecta > Diptera > Muscidae > Musca > Musca autumnalis. Next base: position 54,941 of record NW_027411728.1, read on the forward strand.
CTTTTGTATTGGAAAGTCATGCCCGGTCAACTTTTGTATGGGAAAAGTCATGCCCGGTGAACTTTTGTATGGGAAAAGTCATGCCCGGTGATCTTTTGTACTGGGAAAGTCATGCCCGGTGAACTTTTGTATTGGGAAAAGTCATGCCCGGTGATCTTTTGTACTGAGAAAGTCATGCCCGGTGAACTTTTGTATTGGGAAAGTCATGCCCGGTGAACTTTTGTATTGGGAAAGTCATGCCCGGTCAACTTTTGTATTGGGAAAGTCATGCCCGGTGAACTTTTGTATAGAAAAGTCATGCCCGGTGAACTTTTGTATTGGGAAAGTCATGCCCGGTCAACTTTTGTATTGGGGAAAGTCATGCCCGGTGATCTTTTGTACTGGGAAAGTCATGCCCGGTGAACTTTTGTATTGGGAAAGTCATGCCCGGTGAACTTTTGTATGGAAAAGTCATTCCAGGTGAACTTTTGTGTTGGGAAAGTCATGCCCGGTGAACTTTTGTATTGGGAAAGTCATGCCCGGTGAACTTTTGTATTGGGAAAGTCATGCCCGGTGAACTTTTGTATTGGGAAAGTCATGCCCGGTGAACTTTTGTATTGGGAAAGTCATGCCCGGTGAACTTTTGTATTGGGAAAGTCATGCCCGGTGAACTTTTGTATGGGAAAGTCATGCCCGGTGAACTTTTGTATTGGGAAAGTCATGCCCGGTGAACTTTTGTATTGGGAAAGTCATGCCCGGTCAACTTTTGTATTGGGAAAGTCATGCCCGGTGATCTTTTGTACTGGGAAAGTCATGCCCGGTGAACTTTTGTATTGGGAAAGTCATGCCCGGTGAACTTTTGTATGGGAAAGTCATGCCCGGTGAACTTTTGTATTGGGAAAGTCATGCCCGGTCAACTTTTGTATTGGGAAAGTCATGCCCGGTGATCTTTTGTACTGGAAAAGTCATGCCCGGTGAACTTTTGTATTGGGAAAGTCATGCCCGGTGAACTTTTGTACTGGGAAAGTCATGCCCGGTGAACATTTGTATTGGGAAAGTCATGCCCGGTGAACTTTTGTATTGGGAAAGTCATGCCCGGTGATCTTTTGTACTGGGAAAGTCATGCCCGGTGAACTTTTGTATGGGAAAAGTCATTCCCGGTGAACTTTTGTGTTGGGAAAGTCATGCCCGGTGAACTTTTGTATTGGGAAAGTCATGCCCGGTGAACTTTTGTATTGGGAAAGTCATGCCCGGTGAACTTTTGTATTGGGAAAGTCATGCCCGGTGAACTTTTGTATTGGGAAAGTCATGCCCGGTGAACTTTTGTATTGGGAAAGTCATGCCCGGTGAACTTTTGTATTGGGAAAGTCATGCCCGGTGATCTTTTGTACTGGGAAAGTCATGCCCGGTGATCTTTTGTACTGGGAAAGTCATGCCCGGTGAACTTTTGTATGGGAAAAGTCATGCCCGGTGAACTTTTGTATGGGAAAAGTCATGCCCGGTGAACTTTTGTATTGGGAAAGTCATGCCCGGTGAACTTTTGTACTGGGAAAGTCATGCCCGGTGAACATTTGTACTGGGAAAGTCATGCCCGGTCAACTTTTGTATTGGGAAAGTCATGCCCGGTGATCTTTTGTACTGGGAAAGTCATGCCCGGTGAACTTTTGTATTGGGAAAGTCATGCCCGGTCAACTTTTGTATGGGAAAAGTCATGCCCGGTGAACTTTTGTATGGGAAAAGTCATGCCCGGTGATCTTTTGTACTGGGAAAGTCATGCCCGGTGAACTTTTGTATTGGGAAAAGTCATGCCCGGTGATCTTTTGTACTGAGAAAGTCATGCCCGGTGAACTTTTGTATTGGGAAAGTCATGCCCGGTGAACTTTTGTATAGGAAAAGTCATGCCCGGTGAACTTTTGTATTGGGAAAGTCATGCCCGGTCAACTTTTGTATTGGGGAAAGTCATGCCCGCTGATCTTTTGTACTGGGAAAGTCATGCCCGGTGAACTTTTGTATTGGGAAAGTCATGCCCGGTGAAATTTTGTATGGGAAAAGTCATTCCAGGTGAACTTTTGTGTTGGGAAAGTCATGCCCGGTGAACTTTTGTATTGGGAAAGTCATGCCCGGTGAACTTTTGTATTGGGAAAGTCATGCCCGGTGAACTTTAGTATTGGGAAAGTCATGCCCGGTGAACTTTTGTATTGGGAAAGTCATGCCCGGTGAACTTTTGTATTGGGAAAGTCATGCCCGCTGAACTTTTGTATGGGAAAGTCATGCCCGGTGAACTTTTGTATTGGGAAAGTCATGCCCGGTGAACTTTTGTATTGGGAAAGTCATGCCCGGTGAACTTTTGTATGGGAAAAGTCATGCCCGGTGAACTTTTGTATTGGGAAAGTCATGCCCGGTGAACATTTGTATGGGAAAAGTCATGCCCGGTGAACTTTTGTATTGGGAAAGTCATGCCCGGTGAACTTTTGTATTGGGAAAGTCATGCCCGGTGAACTTTTGTACTGGGAAAGTCATGCCCGGTGAACTTTTGTATTGGGAAAGTCATGCCCGGTGAACTTTTGTATGGGAAAGTCATGCCCGGTGAACTTTTGTATTGGGAAAGTCATGCCCGGTGAAATTTTGTATTGGGAAAGTCATGCCCGGTGAACTTTTGTACTGGGAAAGTCATGCCCGGTCAACTTTTGTATTGGGAAAGTCATGCCCGGTCAACTTTTGTATTGGGAAAGTCATGCCCGGTGAACTTTTGTATTGGGAAAGTCATGCCCGGTGAACTTTTGTATTGGGAAAGTCATGCCCGGTGAACTTTTGTATGGGAAAAGTCATGCCCGGTGACAGGGACGTACGCAGGGGGGGGGGGGCACGGGGGGCCCGGGCCCCCCCCGAAATGGTTTGGTCCGACAAAATTTTTTGAGCTACTTTAACAAATTATTAGGATTTTTTTTCTAAAATAATTTTTATATTTGAAATTTCAAATGAAATCTGATATTGTTCTGAAGGTTCTGTACTGAAAATGTACTTTATCAACAAGTTGTCTGAAGAAATATTGAATTTTTTTGTTTGAAAACTCTCTTTGAAAGAAACTTCCAGTAAAACTGAATTCCTCCCTTATGCCACGGCTGTGTTTTGGAATTCGTATTCAAAAGATTACAAATTCATTATTGTGCGGATTAGAAGTACATAAAATGAAGTGCCTATTGGACAATATGTACGATATATCAAGGGGTTTCCGTGGAGTATATCTCGAAAACCAATTAGAAAATTAATATACTGCCTGTATCAAAATTTTGTATTCCTATTTTATATTAACTTATTGCTAAATAGTGGGAGAAAATAATGGAGAAAAATGTATTGTTTTGCATCATAAAGTGATGATATCTGCTATAAATAGCATGCCCATCTGCATTTTTTCCTATCAGTAACAAATTCGTAGCTGAAAGCAACCGTAAACGAAATTAATGCTCAAACTTTGGTTATTTGGTATTGTATTAAAATCTGCTGTTATTTGTATTGTATATAACGGTGCTCTTGAATCAACTATAAACGAATGAAGCTTACACCTGGGTTTATAATTAAAAAAAATAAAAAAAAAGGATTTTTAGGGCTTTTCAGGTTTTGGCCATTTTGCTGGAATCCACAAACCCTATCCAAATGGAAATAAAGAAAATGTTGTAGCAGTGAAAATTCTTGTTCTTTTATGATATTTTCCAACGTTTTACTATTTTTGAGATATAGAAATTCAAGTTGGGACAATTCACTGACTGTATCGTCTCCTTATAAAACAATGTCATGACAGCAATTTCCCAACTTAAACTTATATATCTCAAAAATGGTACAACCGAGGAGCCAATTTTCAAAGCTACACCATTTTCCTTAGCCCCATTTCGATATGACTTGCAGTTTCCAAGCAAAGTCGCGAAAACCTAAAAATGTGAACTTTGACCGCGATTTATTTAAAAATCCATCCATCGATTTTTTTTGTTTTTGATTTTTCTCGTCTATGAATATTGCTGTTTCAGAATCCGCAAGAACTTCCCGGTTTAACGTTGGTTCAAGAGCACCGTGATATTGTACCCTCAGCTGTTAGGCTAATGATAAAAATGTAACCCGCGATACAATTTGGAGTCGATTTATCCCAGTTCGTCCGTCCGTCAGTCTGTATGGCTCGAGCGCATTATAACTCTCGAACAGATCAACAGATTTTGTCCAAATTTTGGATCTCGCAATATTTTGTTCAAACTTCTATGGACACTTCCCCAGCCAGACTTCAAAATGTTTCCCTAAAATCGCGAGCAAAGTCCAATTCGATTTTTTCGAGACCTAGAGTACTTTCAAATATGGATCGATTCACTGGAGGGTTTGTTTACAGCGATATTGTATTTTTTGTGGGTGAGTCAATGGTTATTATCAGTATTGGTCCAAAAGCTGTAAATCTTACGCCGACCAAATTAAAATTAGGCCCACTTCCAAAATGGACGGTATCAGTCGATTCTTTCAGGTATCGTCTGTACAAAAATTCAAAAAAATTCGAGAAGTTGTACACCCCAAATATTTCGAAGTTTTGTCGGAAAGTTTATACGTCCAAGAAAGGAGACGAAATTCTGAAACTTCCTTGGTATACAATTTACAGGACAAAAATTGGCTATGTATCCCGTATTCGATCTGTCTATATATACTCGTAAAAGTCTCAACTCACATATGCTGAGGGTATATCTCTGTAGGCAAACCCGACTGTTACTTTTTCTTGTTTTTCAGAAATCAAAAGCTGTGCTGACAGAAGTGATTGGTTGTTGGAAACCATTGATGTATCAGATGGAGTTTTTCGACTCAACCTTTTTTTCAGGATTTAGCTAAAATGTTTTTGCAAATTTTCAAACAGTACTACGAGTTGGATTCGGAGTCAATGAGTCGTAGATTGCATAGTCCACCTCCTGATATTTTTTTTAATGTAACTTACTGAATGTTTAGGTGGATTTCATTGACTCTATCACTTCTGGTAAAATAGTAAAGCTTTGGTGTTTTTATGCACTTAAAGAATGTTATTTTCTTACAATAATACAAAACGTTTTTAATGGCACTGAAATTAGTGTGTTATATATGGTAATATTCAAAAATGTTTTACAATCGTTGAAGTTGAGGTTCACCATTTAATAAGTCGCGAACTGTCAATATATTTTATACAATATTAATATATTTATATTAATTGAAGTGTTTTAGCTGGGGTCGCATAAAATGAACCATAACAAGTAATTTATGTGGAAGCTGTGTTGGTGGGAATACTCGTATTAAAAAATGGGTAAAAATGTGTTGAAGTTTACAAGTTTTTTTTTGTGTTCTTTCTTGATTTCTGGTCAAACCACGGAAAATTCAGACCTGAGATTAAAGAAAAAATTGAAGAATACCCCTTGGGCAACATGGTTCTAATGTATGACTTTTCGATATATACACTGCATCCCCCTAAAATCGATGCTGACATTTTGAAGTTTTGAAATATGGGTTTTTTGAATATTTCTTATAATTGGAAGGCGCAAACAGATAAATACCCAAACTATTTATTGGATTGCAGAACTCGTGATTCCACGTTGTTTGATGTATATCTCATGAGTGTGCTTCATACAGTTCCCTAGTAATAGGATTCCAAACTCGAAATTTTGGTGCGTAAATTTTCTTTAAAAACCTATTTTTTGGCTACAACTGTGACTCAGGTACCATTGAACCCCGCGTGATTTTAGTTTTTTTTACGCGCAAGATATAACGAACCCTCCCGCTTTCAAATCCATCCACTAAGACGCCGGTTATAGACACCTTGAAAGTAGGAAATTCTGCAAATTATATTTTGATGATTTCGCGCATTGAACCTCGATTTTCTTTGGTTATTTTTACATAAATGTAATCCTTTATACGCGATTATATTATTTTCCAAAACCGTGTGGCATAAATTACCGAGATTCTGGAGTAATATTCGTATTTCGTATAAAATAGAATTTGGTAGCACATCCGCGGTTCTTGACGAATTTGTTTAAAATTTGTTATAATGGCGTATTTTTATAGGCGGTCACTGAAATCGGATGCGCCTTATAATCGTATGTACATCACGCAATTTTTACCCACATTAAGGTTTTTTGAACAGTAAGATGCAGCTGATGGCACACTTTTGCCGCTGAATGAAAAGTGGAAAATCGCTACATATTGATAGAGATGCACTCGCTGTATCTGAAAAGCGCATGCGCCTTAACTAATTTTAACGAATTCGCGAATTATACGTTTTTTAACTTTATTGTTTTTCTTTGGTTGTAATTTCAATATTACTTTCTATTTCATTATCCTATTGTTTATCAAAGTAAGCAAATACACTTTCGGGTTTGTCATCGCATTTACCCTGAAGAAGTTTCAGCGAAGTCCGTCAGTCTTTGCATCGAAATTTAGCGAAATAGTAGAATAACTCCCAAAAATGTTTTTTTCTATTTTTCGTATTAAACAAAAAATATATTTTTGAAATAATATTCCAACAATAAGTTTTCGTCTTTTGTTGTTGCTGTAATATAGCAGTTATAAATCCTATCGTTAAAATGTTGGTCTCATATTTTTCTACGCGTTGTCTAGAATCTGTACGTAGTTTTAATTTATTTTTTCTAGTTTTATTTGGACTCTAAATTAGAATAAATTAAATTTACTCCAAGATTTTTTCATTATTTCTTGATTCTCCGCGAAAATAGAAATAAATTTAGTAAATATTTAGGCATCTACGGATAGATATTAAATGCTGTTAACGCTTTATATATACATTTTCTTATTACAGCAAAAATTGAATTTTTAAATATATGTTCTTTATAAGGGAATAAAACCCCCCATAACTTTGGAGCGCAGCATCCAATTTTGTGAAAGCGAAAAGGTTTGAAACCACAACTTTTTTTCTAAATCTATGTTCCAAAAATTGCGGATGTGCTCGCAAAAAAATTTTTAAAATTTCTTCCAATAGAATTGCAAAAGAAATTTGAAATTTACCATATGTACTTTAAAGAATAAACGGCGTTATGTTCGGGTCGAACTGTTTATTTCCTCCAAACACTGTATATATCTATTCAACATATTCGCACTTTTTGCATGGAAGTTCTTCCACCAAAAGGATTTCCAAAATACAAATTTTTAAAAATTATGCTAATAGCCTTAACAACACAACACATGGTCGTATGTCAAACTGTCCTGAGTATGCTTATGTCAAATAACGTCTGGCGACACTGCGTGTTGCCTAGGCCAGAAGGTTTTTAGTGCCCCTCATACATAAAATCATAAAAAGCCCTTTAAAATAGCTTTACGTAACGATACATAACATTTTTAATTTTCATGATTTTTGGTGAAGTTGGGCCCCCCCCGAAATGAAATCCTGCGTACGTCCCTGCCCGGTGAACTTTTGTATTGGGAAAGTCATGCCCGGTGAACATTTGTATGGGAAAAGTCATGCCCGGTGAACTTTTGTATTGGGAAAGTCATGCCCGGTGAACTTTTGTATGGGAAAAGTAATGCCCGGTGAACTTTTGTATTGGGAAAGTCATGCCCGGTGAACTTTTGTATTGGGAAAGTCATGCCCGGTGAACTTTTGTATTGGGAAAGTCATGCCCGGTGAACTTTTGTATTGGGAAAGTCATGCCCGGTCAACTTTTGTATTGGGAAAGTCATGCCCGGTGAACTTTTGTATTGGGAAAGTCATGCCCGGTGAACATTTGTACTGGGAAAGTCATGCCCGGTCAACTTTTGTATTGGGAAAGTCATGCCCGGTGATCTTTTGTACTGGGAAAGTCATGCCCGGTGAACTTTTGTATTGGGAAAGTCATGCCCGGTCAACTTTTGTATTGGAAAAGTCATGCCCGGTGAACTTTTGTATTGGGAAAGTCATGCCCGGTCAACTTTTGTATTGGGAAAGTCATGCCCGGTGAACTTTTGTATTGGGAAAGTCATGCCCGGTGATCTTTTGTACTGGGAAAGACATGCCCGGTGAACTTTTGTATTGGGAAAGTCATGCCCGGTGAACTTTTGTATTGGGAAAGTCATGCCCGGTGAACATTTGTACTGGGAAAGTCATGCCCGGTCAACTTTTGTATTGGGAAAGTCATGCCCGGTGAACATTTGTACTGGGAAAGTCATGCCCGGTGAACTTTTGTACTGGGAAAGTCATGCCCGGTGAACTTTTGTATTGGGAAAGTCATGCCCGGTGATCTTTTGTACTGGGAAAGTCATGCCCGGTGAACTTTTGTATGGGAAAAGTCATGCCCGGTGAACTTTTGTATGGGAAAAGTCATGCCCGGTGAACTTTTGTATTGGGAAAGTCATGCCCGGTGATCTTTTGTACTGGGAAAGTCATGCCCGGTGAACTTTTGTATTGGGAAAGTCATGCCCGGTGAACTTTTGTATTGGGAAAGTCATGCCCGGTGAACATTTGTACTGGGAAAGTCATGCCCGGTCAACTTTTGTATTGGGAAAGTCATGTCCGGTGATCTTTTGTACTGGGAAAGTCATGCCCGGTGAACTTTTGTATTGGGAAAGTCATGCCCGGTGAACTTTTGTATTGGGAAAGTCATGCCCGGTGAACTTTTGTACTGGGAAAGTCATGCCCGGTGAACTTTTGTATTGGGAAAGTCATGCCCGGTGAACTTTTGTATTGGGAAAGTCATGCCCGGTCAACTTTTGTATTGGGAAAGTCATGCCCGGTGAACTTTTGTATTGGGAAAGTCATGCCCGGTGAACTTTTGTATTGGGAAAGTCATGCCCGGTGAACTTTTGTATTGGGAAAGTCATGCCCGGTGAACTTTTGTATTGGGAAAGTCATGCCCGGTGAACTTTTGTACTGGGAAAGTCATGCCCGGTGAACTTTTGTATTGGGAAAGTCATGCCCGGTGAACTTTTGTATTGGGAAAGTCATGCCCGGTCAACTTTTGTATTGGGAAATCATGCTCGGTGAACTTTTGTATTGGGAAAGTCATGCCCGTTGAACTTTTGTACTGGGAAAGTCATGTCCGGTGAACTTTTGTATTGGGAAAGTCATGCCCGGTGAACTTTTGTATTGGGAAAGTCATGCCCGGTGAACTTTTGTATTGGGAAAGTCATGCCCGGTCAACTTTTGTATTGGGAAAGTCATGCCCGGTCAACTTTTGTATTGGGAAAGTCATGCCCGGTGAACTTTTGTACTGGGAAAGTCATGCCCGGTGAACTTTTGTATGGGAAAGTCATGCCCGGTGAACTTTTGTATTGGGAAAGTCATGCCCGGTGAACTTTTGTATTGGGAAAGTCATGCCCGGTGAACTTTTGTACTGGGAAAGTCATGCCCGGTCAACTTTTGTATTGGGAAAGTCATGCCCGGTCAACTTTTGTATTGGGAAAGTCATGCCCGGTGAACTTTTGTATTGGGAAAGTCATGCCCGGTGAACTTTTGTATTGGGAAAGTCATGCCCGGTGATCTTTTGTACTGGGAAAGTCATGCCCGGTGAACTTTTGTATTGGGAAAGTCATGCCCGGTGAACTTTTGTACTGGGAAAGTCATGCCCGGTGAACTTTTGTATTGGGAAAGTCATGCCCGGTGAACTTCTGTATTGAGAAAGTCATGCCCGGTGAACTTTTGTATTGGGAAAGTCATGCCCGGTGATCTTTTGTATTGGGAAAATCATGCCCGGTGAACTTTTGTATTGGGAAAGTCATGCCCGGTGAACTTTTGTATTGGGAAAGTCATGCCCGGTGAACTTTTGTATGGGAAAAGCCATGCCCGGTGAACTTTTGTATTGGGAAAGTCATGCCCGGTGAACTTTTGTATGGGAAAAGTCATGCCCGGTGAACTTTTGTATTGGGAAAGTCATGCCCGGTGAACTTTTGTATTGGGAAAGTCATGCCCGGTGATCTTTTGTACTGGGAAAGTCATGCCCGGTGAACTTTTGTATTGGGAAAGTCATGCCCGGTCAACTTTTGTATTGGGAAAGTCATGCCCGGTGAACTTTTGTACTGGGAAAGTCATGCCCGGTGAACTTTTGTATTGGGAAAGTCATGCCCGGTCAACTTTTGTATTGGGAAAGTCATGCCCGGTGATCTTTTGTACTGGGAAAGTCATGCCCGGTGAACTTTTGTATTGGGAAAGTCATGCCCGGTGAACTTTTGTATTGGGAAAGTCATGCCCGGTGAACTTTTGTATGGGAAAAGTCATGCCCGGTGAACTTTTGTATGGGAAAAGTCATGCCCGGTGATCTTTTGTACTGGGAAAGTCATGCCCGGTCAACTTTTGTGTTGGGAAAGTCATGCCCGGTGAACTTTTGTATGGGAAAAGTCATGCCCGGTGAACTTTTGTATTGGGAAAGTCATGCCCGGTGAACTTTTGTATGGGAAAAGTCATGCCCGGTGGACTTTTGTATTGGGAAAGTCATGCCCGGTGAACTTTTGTATTGGGAAAGTCATGCCCGGTGAACTTTTGTACTGGGAAAGTCATGCCCGGTGAACTTTTGTATTGGGAAAGTCATGCCCGGTGAACGTTTGTATTGGGAAAGTCATGCCCGGTGAACTTTTGTATTGGGAAAGTCATGCCCGGTGAACTTTTGTATTGGGAAAGTCATGCCCGGTGATCTTTTGTACTGGGAAAGTCATGCCCGGTGAACTTTTGTATTGGGAAAGTCATGCCCGGTGAACTTTTGTATTGGGAAAGTCATGCCCGGTGAACTTTTGTATGGGAAAAGTCATGCCCGGTGAACTTTTGTATGGGAAAAGTCATGCCCGGTGATCTTTTGTACTGGGAAAGTCATGCCCGGTCAACTTTTGTGTTGGGAAAGTCATGCCCGGTGAACTTTTGTATGGGAAAAGTCATGCCCGGTGAACTTTTGTATTGGGAAAGTCATGCCCGGTGAACTTTTGTATGGGAAAAGTCATGCCCGGTGGACTTTTGTATTGGGAAAGTCATGCCCGGTGAACTTTTGTATTGGGAAAGTCATGCCCGGTGAACTTTTGTACTGGGAAAGTCATGCCCGGTGAACTTTTGTATTGGGAAAGTCATGCCCGGTGAACGTTTGTATTGGGAAAGTCATGCCCGGTGAACTTTTGTATTGGGAAAGTCATGCCCGGTGAACTTTTGTATTGGGAAAGTCATGCCCGGTGAACTTTTGTATTGGGAAAGTCATGCCCGGTCAACTTTTGTATTGGGAAAGTCATGCCCGGTGATCTTTTGTACTGGGAAAGTCATGCCCGGTGAACTTTTGTATGGGAAAAGTCATGCCCGGTGAACTTTTGTATTGGGAAAGTCATGCCCGGTGAGCATTTGTACTGGGAAAGTCATGCCCGGTGATCTTTTGTACTGGGAAAGTCATGCCCGGTGAACTTTTGCATTGGGAAAGTCGTGCCCGGTGAACTTTTGTATTGGGAAAGTCATGCCCGGTGAACTTTTGTATTGGGAAAGTCATGCCCGGTGAACTTTTGTATTGGGAAAGTCATGCCCGGTGATCTTTTGTACTGGGAAAGTCATGCCCGGTGAACTTTTGTATGGGAAAAGTCATGCCCGGTGAACTTTTGTACTTTGAAAGTCATGCCCGGTGAACTTTTGTATTGGGAAAGTCATGCCCGCTGAACTTTTGTATTGGGAAAGTCATGCCCGGTGAACTTTTGTATTGGGAAAGTCATGCCCGGTGAACTTTTGTATTGGGAAAGTCATGCCCGGTGAACTTTTGTATTGGGAAAGTCATGCCCGGTGAACTTTTGTACTGGGAAAGTCATGCCCGGTCAACTTTTGTATGGGAAAAGTCATGCCCGGTCAACTTTTGTATGGGAAAAGTCATGCCCGGTCAACTTTTGTATTGGGAAAGTCATGCCCGGTGATCTTTTGTATTGGGAAAGTCATGCCCGGTCAACTTTTGTATGGGAAAAGTCATGCCCGGTGAACTTTTGTATTGGGAAAGTCATGCCCGGTCAACTTTTGTATTGGGAAAGTCATGCCCGGTGAACTTTTGTATTGGGAAAGTCATGCCCGGTGAACTTTTGTACTGGGAAAGTCATGCCCGGTGAACTTTTGTATTGGGAAAGTCATGCCCGGTGAACTTTTGTATGGGAAAGTCATGCCCGGTGAACTTTTGTATTGGGAAAGTCATGCCCGGTGAACTTTAGTATTGGGAAAGTCATGCCCGGTCAACTTTTGTATTGGGAAAGTCATGCCCGGTGATCTTTTGTACTGGGAAAGTCATGCCCGGTGAACTTTTGTATTGGGAAAGTCATGCCCGGTGAACTTTTGTATGGGAAAGTCATGCCCGGTGAACTTTTGTATTGGGAAAGTCATGCCCGGTCAACTTTTGTATTGGGAAAGTCATGCCCGGTGATCTTTTGTACTGGGAAAGTCATGCCCGGTGAACTTTTGTATTGGGAAAGTCATGCCCGGTGAACTTTTGTATGGAAAAGTCATGCCCGGTGAACTTTTGTATTGGGAAAGTCATGCCCGGTGAACTTTTGTATTGGGAAAGTCATGCCCGGTGATCTTTTGAACTGGGAAAGTCATTCCCGGTGAACTTTTGTATGGGAAAAGTCATGCCCGGTGAACTTTTGTATTGGGAAAGTCATGCCCGGTGAACTTTTGTATTGGGAAAGTCATGCCCGGTGAACTTTTGTATTGGGAAAGTCATGCCCGGTGAACTTTTGTATTGGGAAAGTCATGCCCGGTGAACTTTTGTATTGGGAAAGTCATGCCCGGTGAACTTTTGTATTGGGAAAGTCATGCCCGGTGAATTTTGTATTGGGAAAGTCATGCCCGGTCAACTTTTGTATTGGGAAAGTCATGCCCGGTGATCTTTTGTACTGGGAAAGTCATGCCCGGTGATCTTTTGTACTGGAAAAGTCATGCCCGGTGAACTTTTGTATGGGAAAAGTCATGCCCGGTGAACTTTTGTATGGGAAAAGTCATGCCCGGTGAACTTTTGTATTGGGAAAGTCATGCCCGGTGAACTTTTGTACTGGGAAAGTCATGCCCGGTGAACATTTGTACTGGCAAAGTCATGCCCGGTCAACTTTTGTATTGGGAAAGTCATGCCCGGTGATCTTTTGTACTGGGAAAGTCATGCCCGGTGAACTTTTGTATTGGGAAAGTCATGCCCGGTCAACTTTTGTATGGGAAAAGTCATGCCCGGTGAACTTTTGTATGGGAAAAGTCATGCCCGGTGATCTTTTGTACTGGGAAAGTCATGCCCGGTGAAATTTTGTATTGGGAAAAGTCATGCCCGGTGATCTTTTGTACTGGGAACTTTTGTATTGGGAAAGTCATGCCCGTTCAACTTTTGTATTGGGAAAGTCATGCCCGGTGAACTTTTGTATAGGAAAAGTCATGCCCGGTGAACTTTTGTATTGGGAAAGTCATGCCCGGTCAACTTTTGTATTGGGAAAGTCATGCCCGGTGATCTTTTGTACTGGGAAAGTCATGCCCGGTGAACTTTTGTATTGGGAAAGTCATGCCCGGTGAACTTTTGTATGGGAAAAGTCATGCCCGGTGAACTTTTGTATTGGGAAAGTCATGCCCGGTGAACTTTTGTATTGGGAAAGTCATGTCCGGTGAACTTTTGTATTGGGAAAGTCATGCCCGGTGAACTTTTGTATTGGGAAAGTCATGCCCGGTGAACTTTTGTATTGGGAAAGTCATGCCCGGTGAACTTTTGTATTGGGAAAGTCATGACCGGTGAACTTTTGTATGGGAAAGTCATGCCCGGTAAACTTTTGTATTGGGAAAGTCATGCCCGGTGAACTTTTGTATTGGGAAAGTCATGCCCGGTGAACTTTTGTATGGGAAAAGTCATGCCCGGTGAACTTTTGTATTGGGAAAGTCATGCCCGGTCAACTTTTGTATTGGGAAAGTCATGCCCGGTGAACTTTTGTATTGGGAAAGTCATGCCCGGTGAACTTTTGTATTGGGAAAGTCATGCCCGGTGAACATTTGTATGGGAAAAGTCATGCCCGGTGAACTTTTGTATTGGGAAAGTCATGCCCGGTCAACTTTTGTATTGGGAAAGTCATGCCCGGTGAACTTTTGTATTGGGAAAGTCATGCCCGGTGAACTTTTGTATGGGAAAAGTCATGCCCGGTGAACTTTTGTATTGGGAAAGTCATGCCCGGTGAACATTTGTATGGGAAAAGTCATGCCCGGTGAACTTTTGTATTGGGAAAGTCATGCCCGGTGAACTTTTGTATGGGAAAAGTCATGCCCGGTGAACTTTTGTATTGGGAAAGTCATGCCCGGTGAACTTTTGTATTGGGAAAGTCATGCCCGGTGAACTTTTGTATTGGGAAAGTCATGCCCGGTGAACTTTTGTATTGGGAAAGTCATGCCCGGTCAACTTTTGTATTGGGAAAGTCATGCCCGGTGAACTTTTGTATTGGGAAAGTCATGCCCGGTGAACTTTTGTATTGGGAAAGTCATGCCCGGTGATCTTTTGTACTGGGAAAGTCATGCCCGGTGAACTTTTGTACTGGGAAAGTCATGCCCGGTGAACTTTTGTATTGGGAAAGTCATGCCCGGTCAACTTTTGTATTGGGAAAGTCATGCCCGGTGATCTTTTGTACTGGGAAAGTCATGCCCGGTGAACTTTTGTATTGGGAAAGTCATGCCCGGTGATCTATTGTACTGGGAAAGTCATGCCCGGTCAACTTTTGTATTAGGAAAGTCATGCCCGGTCAACTTTTGTATTGGGAAAGTCATGCCCGGTGAACTTTTGTACTGGGAAAGTCATGCCCGGTGAACTTTTGTATTGGGAAAGTCATGCCCGGTGAACTTTTGTATTGGGAAAGTCATGCCCGGTGAACTTTTGTATGGGAAAAGTCATGCCCGGTGAACTTTTGTATGGGAAAAGTCATGCCCGGTGAACTTTTGTATTGGGAAAGTCATGCCCGGTGAACTTTTGTATGGGAAAAGTCATGCCCGGTGAACTTTTGTATTGGGAAAGTCATGCCCGGTGAACTTTTGTATTGGGAAAGTCATGCCCGGTGAACTTTTGTATTGGGAAAGTCATGCCCGGTGAACTTTTGTATTGGGAAAGTCATGCCCGGTGAACTTTTGTATTGGGAAAGTCATGCCCGGTGAACTTTTGTATTGGGAAAGTCATGCCCGGTGAACTTTTGTATTGGGAAAGTCATGCCCGGTGATCTTTTGTACTGGGAAAGTCATGCCCGGTGAACTTTTGTATTGGGAAAGTAATGCCCGGTCAACTTTTGTATTGGGAAAGTCATGCCCGGTCAACTTTTGTATGGGAAAAGTCATGCCCGGTGAACTTTTGTATGGGAAAAGTCATGCCCGGTGAACTTTTGTATTGGGAAAGTCATGCCCGGTGAACATTTGTATGGGAAAAGTCATGCCCTATGATCTTTTGTACTGGGAAAGTCATGCCCGGTCAACTTTTGTATGGGAAAAGTCATGCCAGGTGAACTTTTGTATTGGGAAAGTCATGCCCGGTGAACTTTTGTATTGGGAAAGTCATGCCCGGTGAACTTTTGTATTGGGAAAGTCATGCCCGGTGATCTTTTGTACTGGGAAAGTCATGCCCGGTGAACTTTTGTATTGGGAAAGTCATGCCCGGTGATCTTTTGTACTGGGAAAAGTCATGCCCAGTGATCTTTTGTACTGGGAAAGTTATGCCCGGTGAACTTTTGTATTGGGAAAGTCATGCCCGGTGAACTTTTGTATGGGAAAAGTCATGCCCGGTGAACTTTTGTATTGGGAAAGTCATGCCCGGTGAACTTTTGTATTGGGAAAGTCATGCCCGGTGATCTTTTGTACTGGGAAAGTCATGCCCGGTGAACTTTTGTGTTGGGAAAGTCATGCCCGGTGAACTTTTGTATTGGGAAAGTCGTGCCCGGTGAACATTTGTACTGGGAAAGTCATGCCCGGTGAACTTTTGTATTGGGAAAGTCATGCCCGGTGAACTTTTGTACTGGGAAAGTCATGCCCGGTGAACATTTGTATGGGAAAAGTCATGCCCGGTGAACTTTTGTACTGGGAAAGTCATGCCCGGTGAACTTTTGTACTGGGAAAGTCATGCCCGGTGATCTTTTGTACTGGGAAAGTCATGCCCGGTCAACTTTTGTATTGGGAAAGTCATGCCCGGTGATCTTTTGTACTGGGAAAGTCATGCCCGGTGAACCTTTGTATTGGGAAAGTCATGCCCGGTGATCTTTTGTAATGGGAAAGTCATGCCCGGTCAACTTTTGTATTAGGAAAGTCATGCCCCGTCAACTTTTGTATTGGGAAAGTCATGCCCGGTGATCTTTTGTACTGGGAAAGTCATGCCCGGTGAACTTTTGTATTGGGAAAGTCATGCCCGGTGAACTTTTGTATTGGGAAAGTCATGCCCGGTGAACTTTTTGTATGGGAAAAGTCATACCCGGTGAACTTTTGTATGGGAAAAGTCATGCCCGGTGATCTTTTGTATGGGAAAAGTCATGCCCGGTGATCTTTTGTACTGGGAAAGTCATGCCCGGTGAACTTTTGTATGGGAAAAGTCATGCCCGGTGAACTTTTGTATTGGGAAAGTCATGCCCGGTGAACTTTTGTATAGGAAAAGTCATGCCCGGTGAAATTTGTATTGGGAAAGTCATGCCCGGTGAACTTTTGTATGGGAAAAGTCATGCCCGGTGAACTTTGTATTGGGAAAGTCATGCCCGGTGAACTTTTGTATTGGGAAAGTCATGCCCGGTGAACTTTTGTATTGGGAAAGTCATGCCCGGTGAACTTTTGTATTGGGAAAGTCATGCCCGGTGATCTTTTGTACTGGGAAAGTCATGCCCGGTGAACTTTTGTATTGGGAAAGTCATGCCCGGTGAACTTTTGTATTGGGAAAGTCATGCCCGGTCAACTTTTGTATGGGAAAAGTCATGCCCGGTGCACTTTTGTATGGGAAAAGTCATGCCCGGTGAACTTTTGTATTGGGAAAGTCATGCCCGGTGTACATTTGTATGGGAAAAGTCATGCCCGGTGATCTTTTGTACTGGGAAAGTCATGCCCGGTCAACTTCTGTATGGGAAAAGTCATGCCAGGTGAACTTTTGTATTGGGAAAGTCATGCCCGGTGAACTTTTGTATTGGGAAGGTCATTTCCGGTGAACTTTTGTATTGGGAAAGTCATGCCCGGTGATCTTTTGTACTGGGAAAGTCATGCCCGGTAAACTTTTGTATTGGGAAAGTCATGCCCGGTGATCTTTTGTACTGGGAAAAGTAATGCCCAGTGATCTTTTGTACTGGAAAAGTCATGCCCGGCGAACTTTTGTATTGGGAAAGTCATGCCCGGTGAACTTTTGTATGGGAAAAGTCATGCCCGGTGAACTTTTGTATTGGGAAAGTCATGCCCGGTGAACATTTGTACTGGGAAAGTCATGCCCGGTGAACTTTTGTATTGGGAAAGTCATGCCCGGTGAACTTTTGTACTGGGAAAGTCATGCCCGGTGAACTTTTGTATTGGGAAAGTCATGCCCGGTCAACTTTTGTATTGGGAAAGTCATGCCCGGTGATCTTTTGTACTGGGAAAGTCATGCCCGGTGATCTTTTGTACTGGGAAAGTCATGCCCGGTGAACTTTTGTATTGGGAAAGGCATGCCCGGTGAACTTTTTGTACTGGGAAAGTCATGCCCGGTGAACTTTTGTATTGGGAAAGTCATGCCCGGTGAACTTTTGTATTGGGAAAGTCATGCCCGGTGAACTTTTGTATTGGGAAAGTGATGCCCGGTGAACTTTTGTATTGGGAAAGTCATGCCCGGTGAACATTTGTACTGGGAAAGTCATGCCCGGTCAACTTTTGTATTGGGAAAGTCATGCCCGGTGAACTTTTGTATGGGAAAGTCATGCCCGGTGATCTTTTGTACTGGGAAAGTCATGCCCGGTAAACTTTTGTATTGGGAAAGTCATGCCCGGTGATCTTTTGTACTGGGAAAGTCATGCCCGGTGAACTTTTGTATTGGGAAAGTCATGCCCGGTCAACTTTTGTACTGGGAAAGTCATGCCCGGTGAACTTTTGTATTGGGAAAGTCATGTCCGGTGAACTTTTGTATTGGGAAAGTCATGACCGGCGAACATTTGTACTGGGAAAGTCATGCCCGGTCAACTTTTGTATTGGGAAAGTCATGCCCGGTGAACTTTTGTATTGGGAAAGTCATGCCCGGTGAACTTTTGTATTGGGAAAGTCATGCCCGGTCAACTTTTGTATTGGGAAAGTCATGCCCGGTGAACTTTTGTACTGGGAAAGTCATGCCCGGTGAACTTTTTTATTGGGAAAGTCATGCCCGGTGATCTTTTGTACTGGGAAAGTCATGCCCGGTGAACTTTTGTATTGGGAAAGTCATGCCCGGTGAACTTTTGTATTGGGAAAGTCATGCCCGGTGAACTTTTGTATTGGGAAAGTCATGCCCGGTCAACTTTTGTATTGGGAAAGTCATGCCCGGTGATCTTTTGTACTGGGAAAGTCATGCCCGGTGATCTTTTGTACTGGGAAAGTCATGCCCGGTGAACTTTTGTATTGGGAAAGTCATGCCCGGTCAACTTTTGTATTGGGAAAGTCATGCCCGGTGAACTTTTGTATTGGGAAAGTCATGCCCGGTCAACTTTTGTATTGGGAAAGTCATGCCCGGTGAACTTTTGTATTGGGAAAGTCATGCCCGGTGATCTTTTGTACTGGGAAAGTCATGCCCGTTGAACTTTTGTATTGGGAAAGTCATGCCCGGTGAACTTTTGTATTGGGAAAGTCATGCCCGGTGAACTTTTGTACTGGGAAAGTCATGTCCGGTGATCTTTTGTACTGGGAAAGTCATGCCCGGTGAACTTTTGTATTGGGAAAGTCATGCCCGGTGAAATTTTGTATTGGGAAAGTCATGCCCGGTGAACTTTTGTATTGGGAAAGTCATGCCCGGTCAACTTTTGTATTGGGAAAGTCATGCCCGGTGAACTTTTGTATTGGGAAAGTCATGCCCGGTGAACTTTTGTATTGGGAAAGTCATGCCCGGTGAACTTTTGTATGGGAAAAGTCATGCCCGGTGATCTTTTGTACTGGGAAAGTCATGCCCGGTGAACTTTTGTATGGGAAAAGTCATGCCCGGTGATCTTTTGTACTGGGAAAGTCATGCCCGGTGATTTTTTTTATGGGAAAAGTCATGCCCGGTGAACTTTTGTATTGGGAAAGTCATGCCCGGTGAACTTTTGTATTGGGAAAGTCATGCCCGGTGAACTTTTGTACTGGGAAAGTCATGCCCGGTGAACTTTTGTATTGGGAAAGTCATGCCCGGTGAACTTTTGTATTGGGAAAGTCATGCCCGGTGATCTTTTGTACTGGGAAAGTCATGCCCGGTGAACTTTTGTATTGGGAAAGTCATGCCCGGTGAACTTTTGTATTGGGAAAGTCATGCCCGGTGAACTTTTGTATTGGGAAAGTCATGCCCGGTGATCTTTTGTACTGGGAAAGTCATGCCCGGTGAACTTTTGTATTGGGAAAGTCATGCCCGGTAAACTTTTGTATTGGGAAAGTCATGCCCGGTGAACTTTTGTACTGGGAAAGTCATGCCCGGTGAACTTTTGTATTGGGAAAGTCATGCCCGGTCAACTTTTGTATTGGGAAAGTCATGCCCGGTGATCTTTTGTACTGGGAAAGTCATGCCCGGTGAACTTTTGTATTGGGAAAGTCATGCCCGGTGAACTTTTGTATTGGGAAAGTCATGCCCGGTAAACTTTTGTATGGGAAAAGTCATGCCCGGTGAACTTTTGTATGGGAAAAGTCATGCCCGGTGAACTTTTGTATGGGAAAAGTCATGCCCGGTGATCTTTTGTATGGGAAAAGTCATGCCCGGTCAACTTTTGTATTGGGAAAGTCATGCCCGGTGAACTTTTGTATTGGGAAAGTCATGCCCGGTGAACTTTTGTACTGGGAAAGTCATGCCCGGTCAACTTTTGTATTGGGAAAGTCATGCCCGGTGATCTTTTGTACTGGGAAAGTCATGCCCGGTGATCTTTTGTATTGGGAAAGTCATGCCCGGTGAACTTTTGTATGGGAAAAGTCATGCCCGGTGAACTTTTGTATTGGAAAAGTCATCACCGGGCATGACTTTTGTATTGGGAAAGTCATGCCCGGTGATCTTTTGTACTGGGAAAGTCATGCCCGGTGAACTTTTGTATTGGGAAAGTCATGACCGGTGAACTTTTGTATTGGGAAAGTCATGCCCGGTGATCTTTTGTACTGGGAAAGTCATGCCCGGTGAACTTTTGTATGGGAAAAGTCATGCCCGGTGAACTTTTGTATGGGAAAAGTCATGCCCGGTGAACTTTTGTATTGGGAAAGTCATGCCCGGTGAACTTTTGTATGGGAAAAGTCATGCCCGGTGATCTTTTGTACTGGGAAAGTCATGCCCGGTGATCTTTTGTACTGGGAAAGTCATGCCCGGTCAACTTTTGTATTAGGAAAGTCATGCCCGTTGATCTTTTGTACTGGGAAAGTCATGCTCGGTAAACTTTTGTACTGGGAAAGTCATGCCCGGTGAACTTTTGTATTGGGAAAGTCATGCCCGGTGAACTTTTGTATTGGGAAAGTCATGCCCGGTGATCTTTTGTATTGGGAAAGTCATGCCCGGTGAACTTTTGTATGGGAAAAGTCATGCCCGGTGAACTTTTGTATTGGAAAAGTCATGCCCGGTGAACTTTTGTATTGGGAAAGTCATGCCCGGTCAACTTTTGTATTGGGAAAGTCATGCCCGGTGATCTTTTGTACTGGGAAAGTCATGCCCGGTGAACTTTTGTATTGGGAAAGTCATGCCCGGTGAACTTTTGTATTGGGAAAGTCATGCCCGGTGATCTTTTGTACTGGGAAAGTCATGCCCGGTGAACTTTTGTATTGGGAAAGTCATGCCCGGTGAACTTTTGTATTGGGAAAGTCATGCCCGGTGAACTTTTGTATTGGGAAAGTCATGCCCGGTCAACTTTTGTATTGGGAGAGTCATGCCCGGTGAACTTTTATATTGGGAAAGTCATGCCCGGTGATCTTTTGTACTGGAAAAGTCATGCCCGGTCAACTTTTGTATTGGGAAAGTCATGCCCGGTGAACTTTTGTATTGGGAAAGTCATGCCCGGTGATCTTTTGTACTGGAAAAGTCATGCCCGGTCAACTTTTGTATTGGGAAAGTCATGCCCGGTGAACTTTTGTATGGGAAAAGTCATGCCCGGTGAACTTTTGTATTGGGAAAGTCATGCCCGGTGAACTTTTGTATGGGAAAAGTCATGCCCGGTGAACTTTTGTATGGGAAAAGTCATGCCCGGTGAACTTTTGTATTGGGAAAGTCATGCCCGGTGAACTTTTGTATGGGAAAAGTCATGCCCGGTCAACTTTTGTATTGGGAAAGTCATGCCCGGTGATCTTTTGTACTGGGAAAGTCATGCCCGGTGAACTTTTGTATTGGGAAAGTCATGACCGGTGAACTTTTGTATTGGGAAAGTCATGCCCGGTGAACTTTTGTATTGGGAAAGTCATGCCCGGTGATCTTTTGTACTGGGAAAGTCATGCCCGGTGAACTTTTGTATGGGAAAAGTCATGCCCGGTGAACTTTTGTATGGGAAAAGTCATGCCCGGTGAACTTTTGTATTGGGAAAGTCATGCCCGGTGAACTTTTGTATGGGAAAAGTCATGCCCGGTGATCTTTTGTACTGGGAAAGTCATGCCCGGTGATCTTTTGTACTGGGAAAGTCATGCCCGGTCAACTTTTGTATTAGGAAAGTCATGCCCGTTGATCTTTTGTACTGGGAAAGTCATGCTCGGTATACTTTTGTACTGGGAAAGTCATGCCCGGTGAACTTTTGTATTGGGAAAGTCATGCCCGGTGAACTTTTGTATTGGGAAAGTCATGCCCGGTGATCTTTTGTATTGGGAAAGTCATGCCCGGTGAACTTTTGTATGGGAAAAGTCATGCCCGGTGAACTTTTGTATTGGAAAAGTCATGCCCGGTGAACTTTTGTATTGGGAAAGTCATGCCCGGTCAACTTTTGTATTGGGAAAGTCATGCCCGGTGATCTTTTGTACTGGGAAAGTCATGCCCGGTGAACTTTTGTATTGGGAAAGTCATGCCCGGTGAACTTTTGTATTGGGAAAGTCATGCCCGGTGATCTTTTGTACTGGGAAAGTCATGCCCGGTGAACTTTTGTATTGGGAAAGTCATGCCCGGTGAACTTTTGTACTGGGAAAGTCATGCCCGGTCAACTTTTGTATGGGAAAAGTCATGCCCGGTGAACTTTTGTATTGGGAAAGTCATGCCCGGTCAACTTTTGTATGGGAAAAGTCATGCCCGGTCAACTTTTGTATTGGGAAAGTCATGCCCGGTGATCTTTTGTACTGGGAAAGTCATGCCCGGTGAACTTTTGTATGGGAAAAGTCATGCCCGGTGAACTTTTGTATGGGAAAAGTCATGCCCTGTCAACTTTTGTATTGGGAAAGTCATGCCCGGTGAACTTTTGTATTGGGAAAGTCATGCCCGGTCAACTTTTGTATTGGGAGAGTCATGCCCGGTGAACTTTTATATTGGGAAAGTCATGCCCGGTGATCTTTTGTACTGGAAAAGTCATGCCCGGTCAACTTTTGTATTGGGAAAGTCATGCCCGGTGAACTTTTGTATTGGGAAAGTCATGCCCGGTGATCTTTTGTACTGGAAAAGTCATGCCCGGTCAACTTTTGTATTGGGAAAGTCATGCCCGGTGAACTTTTGTATGGGAAAAGTCATGCCCGGTGAACTTTTGTATTGGGAAAGTCATGCCCGGTCAACTTTTGTATTGGGAAAGTCATGCCCTGTCAACTTTGGTATTGGGAAAGTCATGCCCGGTGAACTTTTGTATTGGGAAAGTCATGCCCGGTGAACTTTTGTATTGGGAAAGTCATGCCCGGTCAACTTTTGTATTGGGAAAGTCATGCCCGGTCAACTTTTGTATTGGGAAAGTCATGCCCGGTGATCTTTTGTATTGGGAAAGTCATGCCCGGTGAACTTTTGTATTGGGAAAGTCATGCCCGGTGAACTTTTGTATTGGGAAAGTCATGCCCGGTCAACTTTTGTATTGGGAAAGTCATGCCAGGTCAACTTTTGTATTGGGAAAGTCAAGCCCGGTCAACTTTTGTATTAGGAAAGTCATGCCCGGTCAACTTTTGTATTGGGAAAGTAATGCCCGGTGAACTTTTGTATTGGGAAAGTCATGCCCGGTGAACTTTTGTACTGGGAAAGTCATGCCCGGTGAACTTTTGTACTGGGAAAGTCATGCCCGGTCAACTTTTGTATGGGAAAAGTCATGCCCGGTGAACTTTTGTATTGGGAAAGTCATGCCCGGTCAACTTTTGTATGGGAAAAGTCATGCCCGGTCAACTTTTGTATTGGGAAAGTCATGCCCGGTGATCTTTTGTACTGGGAAAGTCATGCCCGGTGAACTTTTGTATGGGAAAAGTCATGCCCGGTGAACTTTTGTATGGGAAAAGTCATGCCCTGTCAACTTTTGTATTGGGAAAGTCATGCCCGGTGAACTTTTGTATTGGGAAAGTCATGCCCGGTGAACTTTTTTACTGGGAAAGTCATGCCCGGTGAACTTTTGTATTGGGAAAGTCATGCCCGGTCAACTTTTGTATTGGGAAAGTCATGCCCGGTCAACTTTTGTACTGGGAAAGTCATGCCCGGTGAACTTTTGTATTGGGAAAGTCATGCCCGGTGATCTTTTGTACTGGGAAAGTCATGCCCGGTGAACTTTTGTATTGGGAAAGTCATGCCCGGTGAACTTTTGTATTGGGAAAGTCATGCCCGGTGAACTTTTGTACTGGGAAAGTCATGCCCGGTGAACTTTTGTACTGGGAAAGTCATGCCCGGTCAACTTTTGTATTGGGAAAGTCATGCCCGGTGAACTTTTGTATTGGGAAAGTCATGCCCGGTGATCTTTTGTACTGGGAAAGTCATGCCCGGTGAACTTTTGTATGGGAAAAGTCATGCCCGGTGAACTTTTGTATGGGAAAAGTCATGCCCGGTGAACTTTTGTATTGGGAAAGTCATCCCCGGTGAACTTTTGTATTGGGAAAGTCATGCCCGGTCAACTTTTGTATTAGGAAAGTCATGCCCGGTGAACTTTTGTACTGGGAAAGTCATGCCCGGTGAACTTTTGTATTGGGAAAGTCATGCCCGGTGAACTTTTGTATTAGGAAAGTCATGCCCGGTGAACTTTTGTACTGGGAAAGTCATGCCCGGTGAACTTTTGTATTGGGAAAGTCATGCCCGGTCAACTTTTGTATTGGGAAAGTCATGCCCGGTGATCTTTTGTATGGGAAAAGTCATGCCCGGTGAACTTTTGTATTGGGAAAGTCATGCCCGGTGAACTTTTGTACTGGGAAAGTCATGCCCGGTGATCTTTTGTACTGGGAAAGTCATGCCCGCTGATCTTTTGTACTGGGAAAGTCATGCCCGGTGAACTTTTGTATTGGGAAAGTCATGCCCGGTGATCTTTTGTACTGGGAAAGTCATGCCCGGTGAACTTTTGTATGGGAAAAGTCATGCCCGGTGAACTTTTGTATTGGGTAAGTCATGCCCGGTGAACTTTTGTATGGGAAAAGTCATGCCCGGTGAACTTTTGTATGGGAAAAGTCATGCCCGGTGATCTTTTGTACTGGGAAAGTCATGCCCGGTGATCTTTTGTACTGGGAAAGTCATGCCCGGTGAACTTTTGTATTGGGAAAGTCATGCCCGGTCAACTTTTGTATTAGCAAAGTCATGCCCGGTGAACTTTTGTACTGGGAAAGTCATGCCCGGTGAACTTTTGTATTGGGAAAGTCATGCCCGGTCAACTTTTGTATTGGGAAAGTCATGCCCGGTGATCTTTTGTATGGGAAAAGTCATGCCCGGTGATCTTTTGTATTGGGAAAGTCATGCCCGGTGAACTTTTGTACTGGGAAAGTCATGCCCGGTGAACTTTTGTATTGGGAAAGTCATGCCCGGTGATCTTTTGTACTGGGAAAGTCATGCCCGGTGTTTTTTTGTACTGGGAAAGTCATGCCCGTTGAACTTTTGTATGGGAAAAGTCATGCCCGGTGAACTTTTGTATGGGAAAAGTCATGCCCGGTGAACTTTTGTATGGGAAAAGTCATGCCCGGTGAACTTTTGTATTGGGAAAGTCATGCCCGGTGAACTTTTGTATTGGGAAAGTCATGCCCGGTGATCTTTTGTACTGGGAAAGTCATGCCCGGTGATCTTTTGTACTGGGAAAGTCATGCCCGGTCAACTTTTGTATTAGGAAAGTCATGCCCGGGATCTTTTGTACTGGGAAAGTCATGCCCGGTGAACTTTTGTACTGGGAAAGTCATGCCCGGTGATCTTTTGTACTGGGATAGTCATGCCCGGTCAACTTTTGTATTAGGAAAGTCATGCCCGGTGATCTTTTGTACTGGGAAAGTCATGCCCGGTGAACTTTTGTACTGGGAAAGTCATGCCCGGTGAACTTTTGTATTGGGAAAGTCATTCCCGGTGAACTTTTTTATTGGGAAAGTCATGCCCGGTCAACTTTTGTATTGGGAAAGTCATGCCCGGTGAACTTTTGTATTGGGAAAGTCATGCCCGGTCAACTTTTGTATTGGGAAAGTCATGCCCCGTGAACTTTTGTATTGGGAAAGTCATGCCCGGTGAACTTTTGTATTGGGAAAGTCATGCCCGGTGAACTTTTGTATTGGGAAAGTCATGCCCGGTGATCTTTTGTACTGGAAAAGTCATGCCCGGTCAACTTTTGTATTGGGAAAGTCATGCCCGGTGAACTTTTGTATGGGAAAAGTCATGCCCGGTGAACTTTTGTATTGGGAAAGTCATGCGCGGTCAACTTTTGTATTGGGAAAGTCATGCCCGGTCAACTTTTGTATTGGGAAAGTCATGCCCGGTGAACTTTTGTATTGGGAAAGTCATGCCCGGTGAACTTTTGTATTGGGAAAGTCATGCCCGGTCAACTTTTGTATTGGGAAAGTCATGCCCGGTCAACTTTTGTATTGGGAAAGTCATGCCCGGTGATCTTTTGTATTGGGAAAGTCATGCCCGGTGAACTTTTGTATTGGGAAAGTCATGCCCGGTGAACTTTTGTATTGGGAAAGTCATGCCCGGTCAACTTTTGTATTGGGAAAGTCATGCCCGGTCAACTTTTGTATTGGGAAAGTCAAGCCCAGTCAACTTTTGTATTAGGAAAGTCATGCCCGGTCAACTTTTGTATTGGGAAAGTCATGCCCGGTGAACTTTTGTATTGGGAAAGTCATGCCCGGTGAACTTTTGTACTGGGAAAGTCATGCCCGGTGAACTTTTGTACTGGGAAAGTCATGCCCGGTCAACTTTTGTATGGGAAAAGTCATGCCCGGTGAACTTTTGTATTGGGAAAGTCATGCCCGGTGAACTTTTGTATGGGAAAAGTCATGCCCGGTCAACTTTTGTATTGGGAAAGTCATGCCCGGTGATCTTTTGTACTGGGAAAGTCATGCCCGGTGAACTTTTGTATGGGAAAAGTCATGCCCGGTGAACTTTTGTACTGGGAAAGTCATGCCCGGTCAACTTTTGTATGGGAAAAGTCATGCCCGGTGAACTTTTGTATTGGGAAAGTCATGCCCGGTGAACTTTTGTATTGGGAAAGTCATGCCCGGTGAACATTTGTACTGGGAAAGTCATGCCCGGTCAACTTTTGTATTGGGAAAGTCATGCCCGGTGATCTTTTGTACTGGGAAAGTCATGCCCGGTGAACTTTTGTATTGGGAAAGTCATGCCCGGTGAACTTTTGTATTGGGAAAGTCATGCCCGGTAAACTTTTGTATTGGGAAAGTCATGCCCGGTGATCTTTTGCACTGGGAAAGTCATGCCCGGTGAACTTTTGTACTGGGAAAGTCATGCCCGGTGATCTTTTGTACTGGGAAAGTCATCCCCGGTGAACTTTTGTACTGGGAAAGTCATGCCCGGTCAACTTTTGTATTGGGAAAGTCACGCCCGGTGATCTTTTGTACAGGGAAAGTCATGCCCGGTGAACTTTTGTACTGGGAAAGTCATGCCCGGTGAACTTTTGTATTGGGAAAGTCATGCCCGGTCAACTTTTGTATTGGGAAAGTCATGCCCGGTGATCTTTTGTATTGGGAAAGTCATGCCCGGTGAACTTTTGTATTGGGAAAGTCATGCCCGGTGAACTTTTGTATTGGGAAAGTCATGCCCGGTGAACTTTTGTATTGGGAAAGTCATGCCCGGTGAACTTTTGTATTTGGAAAGTCATGCCCGGTTAACTTTTGTATTGGGAAAGTCATGCCCGGTGAACTTTTGTATTGGGAAAGTCATGCCCGGTGATCTTTTGTATTGGGAAAGTCATGCCCGGTCAACTTTTGTATTGGGAAAGTCATGCCCGGTCAACTTTTGTATTGGGAAAGTCATGCCCGGTCAACTTTTGTATTGGGAAAGTCATGCCCGGTGATCTTTTGTACTGGGAAAGTCATGCACGGTGAACTTTTGTATTGGGAAAGTCATGCCCGGTGATCTTTTGTACTGGGAAAGTCATGCCCGGTCAACTTTTGTATTGGGAAAGTCATGCCCGGTGAACTTTTGTATTGGGAAAGTCATGCCCGGTGAACTTTTGTATTGGGAAAGTCATGCCCGGTGAACTTTTGTATTGGGAAAGTCATGCCCGGTCAACTTTTGTATTGGGAAAGTCATGCCCGGTCAACTTTTGTATTGGGAAAGTCATGCCCGGTGATCTTTTGTACTGGGAAAGTCATGCCCGGTGAACTTTTGTATTGGGAAAGTCATGCCCGGTGATCTTTTGTACTGGGAAAGTCATGCCCGGTCAACTTTTGTATTAGGAAAGTCATGCCCGGTGAACTTTTGTACTGGGAAAGTCATGCCCGGTGAACTTTTGTATTGGGAAAGTCATGCCCGGTCAACTTTTGTATTGGGAAAGTCATGCCCGGTGATCTTTTGTACTGGGAAAGTCATGCCCGGTGATTTTTTGTATTGGGAAAGTCATGCCCGGTGATCTTTTGTACTGGGAAAGTCATGCCCGGTGAACTTTTGTATTGGGAAAGTCATGCCCGGTGATCTTTTGTATTGGGAAAGTCATGCCCGGTGAACTTTTGTATGGGAAAGTCATGCCCGGTGAACTTTTGTACTGGGAAAGTCATGCCCGGTGAACTTTTGTATTGGGAAAGTCGTGCCCGGTGAACTTTTGTATTGGGAAAGTCATGCCCGGTGAACTTTTGTATTGGGAAAGTCATGCCCGGTGAACTTTTGTATTGGGAAAGTCATGCCCGGTGAACTTTTGTATTGGGAAAGTCATGCCCGGTGATCTTTTGTACTGGGAAAGTCATGCCCGGTGAACTTTTGTATTGGGAAAGTCATGCCCGGTGAACTTTTGTATTGGGAAAGTCATGCCCGGTGATCTTTTGTACTGGGAAAGTCATGCCCGGTGAACTTTTGTATGGGAAAAGTCATGCCCGGTGAACTTTTGTATGGGAAAAGTCATGCCCAGTGAACTTTTGTATTGGGAAAGTCATGCCCGGTGAACTTTTGTATGGGAAAAGTCATGCCCGGTGATCTTTTGTACTGGGAAAGTCATGCCCGGTGATCTTTTGTACTGGGAAAGTCATGCCCGGTCAACTTTTGTATTGGGAAAGTCATGCCCGGTGATCTTTTGTACTGGGAAAGTCATGCCCGGTGAACTTTTGTACTGGGAAAGTCATGCCCGGTGAACTTTTGTATTGGGAAAGTCATGCCCGGTGAACTTTTGTATTGGGAAAGTCATGCCCGGTGAACTTTTGTATTGGGAAAGTCATGCCCGGTGAACTTTTGTATTGGGAAAGTCATGCCCGGTCAACTTTTGTATTGGGAAAGTCATGCACGGTGAACTTTTGTATTGGGAAAGTCATGCCCGGTGAACTTTTGTATTGGGAAAGTCATGCCCTGTGAACTTTTGTATTGGGAAAGTCATGCCCGGTGATCTTTTGTACTGGGAAAGTCATGCCCCGTCAACTTTTGTATTGGGAAAGTCATGCCCGGTGAACTTTTGTATGGGAAAAGTCATACCCGGTGAACTTTTGTATTGGGAAAGTCATGCCCGGTGAACTTTTGTATTGGGAAAGTCATGCCCGGTGAACTTTTGTATTGGGAAAGTCATGCCCGGTGAACTTTTGTATTGGGAAAGTCATGCCCGGTGAACTTTTGTATTGGGAAAGTCATGCCCGGTGAACTTTTGTATTGGGAAAGTCATGCCCGGTGAACTTTTGTATTGGGAAAGTCATGCCCGGTGAACTTTTGTATTGGGAAAGTCATGCCCGGTGATCTTTTGTACTGGGAAAGTCATGCCCGGTGAACTTTTTTATTGGGAAAGACATGCCCGGTGAACTTTTGTATTGGGAAAGTCATGCCCGGTCAACTTTTGTATTGGGAAAGTCATGCCCGGTGAACTTTTGTACTGGGAAAGTCATGCCCGGTGAACTTTTGTATTGGGAAAGTCATGCCCGGTCAACTTTTGTATTGGGAAAGTCATTCCCGGTGATCTTTTGTACTGGGAAAGTCATGCCCGGTGAACTTTTGTATTGGGAAAGTCATGCCCGGTGATCTTTTGTACTGGGAAAGTCATGTCCGGTGAACTTTTGTATTGGGAAAGTCATGCCCGGTGAACTTTTGTATTGGGAAAGTCATGCCCGGTGAACTTTTGTACTGGGAAAGTCATGCCCGGTGAACTTTTGTACTGGGAAAGTCATGCCCGGTCAACTTTTGTATTGGGAAAGTCATGCCCGTTGAACTTTTGTATTGGGAAAGTCATGCCCGGTGATCTTTTGTACTGGGAAAGTCATGCCCGGTGAACTTTTGTATTGGGAAAGTCATGCCCGGTGAACTTTTGTATTGGGAAAGTCATGCCCGGTGAACTTTTGTATTGGGAAAGTCATGCCCGGTGAACTTTTGTATGGGAAAAGTCATGCCCGGTGAACTTTTGTATTGGGAAAGTCATGCCCGGTCAGTTTTTGTATTGGGAAAGTCATGCCCGGTCAACTTTTGTATGGGAAAAGTCATGCCCGGTGAACTTTTGTATTGGGAAAGTCATGCCCGGTGATCTTTTGTACTGGGAAAGTCATGCCCGGTGAACTTTTGTATTGGGAAAGTCATGCCCGGTGAACTTTTCTATGGGAAAAGTCATGCCCGGTGAACTTTTGTATGGGAAAAGTCATGCCCGGTGAACTTTTGTATTGGGAAAGTCATGCCCGGTCAACTTTTGTATTGGGAAAGTCATGCCCGGTGAACTTTTGTACTGGGAAATTCATGCCCGGTCAACTTTTGTATGGGAAAAGTCATGCCCGGTGAACTTTTGTATTGGGAAAGTCATGCCCGGTGAACTTTTGTATGGGAAAAGTCATGCCCGGTCAACTTTTGTATTGGGAAAATCATGCCCGGTGATCTTTTGTACTGGGAAAGTCATGCCCGGTGAACTTTTGTATGGGAAAAGTCATGCCCGGTGAACTTTTGTATTGGGAAAGTCATGCCCGGTCAACTTTTGTATGGGAAAAGTCATGCCCGGTGAACTTTTGTACTGGGAAAGTCATGCCCGGTGAACTTTTGTATTGGGAAAGTCATGCCCGGTGATCTTTTGTACTGGGAAAGTCATGACCGGTTAACTTTTGTATTGGGAAAGTCATGCCCGGTGAACTTTTGTATGGGAAAAGTCATGCCCGGTGAACTTTTGTATGGCAAAGTCATGCCCGGTGAACATTTGTATTGGGAAAGTCATGCCCGGTGAATTTTGTACTGGGAAAGTCATGCCCGGTGAACTTTTGTATTGGGAAAGTCATGCCCGGTGAACTTTTGTATGGGAAAAGTCATGCCCGGTTAACTTTTATATGGGAAAAGTCATGCCGGTGAACTTTTGTATTGGGAAAGTCGTGCCCGGTGAACTTTTGTATTGGGAAAGTCATGCCCGGTCAACTTTTGTATTGGGAAAGTCATGCCCGGTGATCTTTTGTACTGGGAAAGTCATGCCCGGTGAACTTTTGTATTGGGAAAGTCATGCCCGGTGAACTTTTGTATTGGGAAAGTCATGCCCGGTGATCTTTTGTACTGGGAAAGTCATGCCCGGTGAACTTTTGTATGGGAAAAGTCATGCACGGTGAACTTTTGTATGGGAAAAGTCATGCCCAGTGAACTTTTGTATTGGGAAAGTCATGCCCGGTGAACTTTTGTATGGGAAAAGTCATGCCCGGTGAGCTTTTGTACTGGGAAAGTCATGCCCGGTGATCTTTTGTACTGGGAAAGTCATGCCCGGTCAACTTTTGTATTGGGAAAGTCATGCCCGGTGATCTTTTGTACTGGGAAAGTCATGCCCGGTGAACTTTTGTACTGGGAAAGTCATGCCCGGTGAACTTTTGTATTGGGAAAGTCATGCCCGGTGAACTTTTGTATTGGGGAAAGTCATGCCCGGTGAACTTTTGTATTGGGAAAGTCATGCCCGGTGAACTTTGTATTGGGAAAGTCATGCCCGGTCAACTTTTGTATTGGGAAAGTCATGCCCGGTCAACTTTTGTATTGGGAAAGTCATGCCCGGTGAACTTTTGTATTGGGAAAGTCATGCCCGGTGAACTTTTGTATTGGGAAAGTCATGCCCGGTGATCTTTTGTACTGGGAAAGTCATCCCCGTCAACTTTTGTATTGGGAAAGTCATGCCCGGTGAACTTTTGTATGGGAAAAGTCATACCCGGTGAACTTTTGTATTGGGAAAGTCATGCCGGTGAACTTTTGTATTGGGAAAGTCATGCCCGGTGAACTTTTGTATTGGGAAAGTCATGCCCGGTGAACTTTTGTATTGGGAAAGTCATGCCCGGTGAACTTTTGTATTGGGAAAGTCATGCCCGGTGAACTTTTGTATTGGGAAAGTCATGCCCGGTGATCTTTTGTACTGGGAAAGTCATGCCCGGTGAACTTTTTTATTGGGAAAGACATGCCCGGTGAACTTTTGTATTGGGAAAGTCATGCCCGGTCAACTTTTGTATTGGGAAAGTCATGCCCGGTGAACTTTTGTACTGGGAAAGTCATGCCCGGTGAACTTTTGTATTGGGAAAGTCATGCCCGGTCAACTTTTGTATTGGGAAAGTCATTCCCGGTGATCTTTTGTACTGGGAAAGTCATGCCCGGTGAACTTTTGTATTGGGAAAGTCATGCCCGGTGATCTTTTGTACTGGGAAAGTCATGTCCGGTGAACTTTTGTATTGGGAAAGTCATGCCCGGGGAACTTTTGTATTGGGAAAGTCATGCCCGGTGAACTTTTGTACTGGGAAAGTCATGCCCGGTGAACTTTTGTACTGGGAAAGTCATGCCCGGTCAACTTTTGTATTGGGAAAGTCATACCCGTTGAACTTTTGTATTGGGAAAGTCATGCCCGGTGATCTTTTGTACTGGGAAAGTCATGCCCGGTGAACTTTTGTATTGGGAAAGTCATGCCCGGTGAACTTTTGTATTGGGAAAGTCATGCCCGGTGAACTTTTGTATTGGGAAAGTCATGCCCGGTGAACTTTTGTACTGGGAAAGTCATGCCCGGTGATCTTTTGTACTGGGAAAGTCATGCCCGGTCAACTTTTGTATTGGGAAAGTCATGCCCGGTGATCTTTTGTACTGGGAAAGTCATGCCCGGTGAACTTTTGTACTGGGAAAGTCATGCCCGGTGAACTTTTGTACTGGGAAAGTCATGCCCGGTCAACTTTTGTATTGGAAAGTCATACCCGTTGAACTTTTGTATTGGGAAAGTCATGCCCGGTGATCTTTTGTACTGGGAAAGTCATGCCCGGTGAACTTTTGTATTGGGAAAGTCATGCCCGGTGAACTTTTGTATTGGGAAAGTCATGCCCGGTGAACTTTTGTATTGGGAAAGTCATGCCCGGTGAACTTTGTATGGGAAAGTAATGCCCGGTGAACTTTTGTATTGGGAAAGTCATGCCCGGTCAGTTTTTGTATTGGGAAAGTCATGCCCGGTCAACTTTTGTATGGGAAAAGTCATGCCCCGGTGAACTTTTGTATTGGGAAAGTCATGCCCGGTGATCTTTTGTACTGGGAAAGTCATGCCCGGTGAACTTTTGTATTGGGAAAGTCATGCCCGGTGATCTTTTGTACTGGGAAAGTCATGCCCGGTGAACTTTTGTATTGGGAAAAGTCATGCCCGGTGAACTTTTGTATGGGAAAAGTAATGCCCGGTGAACTTTTGTATTGGGAAAGTCATGCCCGGTCAGTTTTTGTATTGGGAAAGTCATGCCCGGTCAACTTTTGTATGGGAAAAGTCATGCCCGGTGAACTTTTGTATTGGGAAAGTCATGCCCGGTGATCTTTTGTACTGGGAAAGTCATGCCCGGTGAACTTTTGTATTGGGAAAGTCATGCCCGGTGAACTTTTTTATGGGAAAAGTCATGCCCGGTGAACTTTTGTATTGGGAAAGTCATGCCCGGTCAGTTTTTGTATTGGGAAAGTCATGCCCGGTCAACTTTTGTATGGGAAAAGTCATGCCCGGTGAACTTTTGTATTGGGAAAGTCATGCCCGGTGATCTTTTGTACTGGGAAAGTCATGCCCGGTGAAACTTTTGTATTGGGAAAGTCATGCCCGGTGAACTTTTGTATTGGGAAAGTCATGCCCGGTGAACTTTTGTATTGGGAAAGTCATGCCCGGTGCACTTTTGTATTGGGAAAGTCATGCCCGGTGAACTTTTGTATTGGGAAAGTCATGCCCGGTGAACTTTTGTATTGGGAAAGTCATGCCCGGTGAACTTTTGTATTGGGAAAGTCATGCCCGGTGATCTTTTGTACTGGGAAAGTCATGCCCGGTGAACTTTTTTATTGGGAAAGACATGCCCGGTGAACTTTTGTATTGGGAAAGTCATGCCCGGTCAACTTTTGTATTGGGAAAGTCATGCCCGGTGAACTTTTGTACTGGGAAAGTCATGCCCGGTGAACTTTTGTATTGGGAAAGTCATGCCCGGTCAACTTTTGTATTGGGAAAGTCATTCCCGGTGATCTTTTGTACTGGGAAAGTCATGCCCGGTGAACTTTTGTATTTGGGAAAGTCATGCCCGGTGATCTTTTGTACTGGGAAAGTCATGTCCGGTGAACTTTTGTATTGGGAAAGTCATGCCCGGTGAACTTTTGTATTGGGAAAGTCATGCCCGGTGAACTTTTGTACTGGGAAAGGTCATGCCCGGTGAACTTTTGTACTGGGAAAGTCATGCCCGGTCAACTTTTGTATTGGGAAAGTCATACCCGTTGAACTTTTGTATTGGGAAAGTCATGCCCGGTGATCTTTTGTACTGGGAAAGTCATGCCCGGTGAACTTTTGTATTGGGAAAGTCATGCCCGGTGAACTTTTGTATTGGGAAAGTCATGCCCGGTGAACTTTTGTATTGGGAAAGTCATGCCCGGTGAACTTTTGTATGGGAAAAGTAATGCCCGGTGAACTTTGTATTGGGAAAGTCATGCCCGGTCAGTTTTTGTATTGGGAAAGTCATGCCCGGTCAACTTTTGTATGGGAAAAGTCATGCCCGGTGAACTTTTGTATTGGGAAAGTCATGCCCGGTGATCTTTTGTACTGGGAAAGTCATGCCCGGTGAACTTTTGTATTGGGAAAGTCATGCCCGGTGAACTTTTTTATGGGAAAAGTCATGCCCGGTGAACTTTTGTATGGGAAAAGTCATGCCCGGTGAACTTTTGTATTGGGAAAGTCATGCCCGGTCAACTTTTGTATTGGGAAAGTCATGCCCGGTGAACTTTTGTACTGGGAAAGTCATGCCCGGTCAACTTTTGTATGGGAAAAGTCATGCCCGGTGAACTTTTGTATTGGGAAAGTCATGCCCGGTGAACTTTTGTATGGGAAAAGTCATGCCCGGTCAACTTTTGTATTGGGAAAGTCATGCCCGGTGATCTTTGTATTGGGAAAGTCATGCCCGGTGATCTTTTGTACTGGGAAAGTCATGCCCGGTGAAATTTTGTATTGGGAAAGTCATGCCCGGTGATCTTTTGTACTGGGAAAGTCATGACCGGTGAACTTTTGTATTGGGAAAGTCATGCCCGGTGAACTTTTGTATGGGAAAAGTCATGCCCGGTGAACTTTTGTATGGGAAAGTCATGCCCGGTGAACTTTTGTATTGGGAAAGTCATGCCCGTGAACTTTTGTACTGGGAAAGTCATGCCCGGTGAACTTTTGTATTGGGAAAGTCATGCCCGGTCAACTTTTGTATTGGGAAAGTCATTCCCGGTGATCTTTTGTACTGGGAAAGTCATGCCCGGTGAACTTTTGTATTGGGAAAGTCATGCCCGGTGATCTTTTGTACTGGGAAAGTCATGTCAGGTGAACTTTTGTATTGGGAAAGTCATGCCCGGTGAACTTTTGTATTGGGAAAGTCATGCCCGGTGAACTTTTGTACTGGGAAAGTCATGCCGGTGAACTTTTGTACTGGGAAAGTCATGCCCGGTCAACTTTTGTATTGGGAAAGTCATGCCCGTTGAACTTTTGTATTGGGAAAGTCATGCCCGGTGATCTTTTGTACTGGAAAGTCATGCCCGGTGAACTTTTGTATTGGAAAAGTCATGCCCGGTGAACTTTTGTATTGGGAAAGTCATGCCCGGTGAACTTTTGTATTGGGAAAGTCATCCCCGGTGAACTTTTGTATGGGAAAAGTCATGCCCGGTGAACTTTTGTATTGGGAAAGTCATGCCCGGTTAGTTTTTGTATTGGGAAAGTCATGCCCGGTCAACTTTTGTATGGGAAAAGTCATGCCCGGTGAACTTTTGTATTGGGAAAGTCATGCCCGGTGATCTTTTGTACTGGGAAAGTCATGCCCGGTGAACTTTTGTATTGGGAAAGTCATGCCCGGTGAACTTTTCTATGGAAAAAGTCATGCCCGGTGAACTTTTGTATGGGAAAAGTCATGCCCGGTGAACTTTTGTATTGGGAAAGTCATGCCCGGTCAACTTTTGTATTGGGAAAGTCATGCCCGGTGAACTTTTGTACTGGGAAAGTCATGCCCGGTCAACTTTTGTATGGGAAAAGTCATGCCCGGTGAACTTTTGTATTGGGAAAGTCATGCCCGGTGAACTTTTGTATGGGAAAAGTCATGCCCGGTCAACTTTTGTATTGGGAAAGTCATGCCCGGTGATCTTTTGTACTGGGAAAGTCATGCCCGGTGAACTTTTGTATGGGAAAAGTCATGCCCGGTGAACTTTTGTATTGGGAAAGTCATGCCCGGTCAACTTTTGTATGGGAAAAGTCATGCCCGGTGAACTTTTGTACTGGGAAAGTCATGCCCGGTGAACTTTTGTATTGGGAAAGTCATGCCCGGTGATCTTTTGTACTGGGAAAGTCATGACCGGTGAACTTTTGTATTGGGAAAGTCATGCCCGGTGAACTTTTGTATGGGAAAAGTCATGCCCGGTGAACTTTTGTATGGGAAAGTCATGCCCGGTGAACTTTTGTATTGGGAAAGTCATGCCCGGTGAACTTTTGTACTGGGAAAGTCATGCCCGGTGAACTTTTGTATTGGGAAAGTCATGCCCGGTGAACTTTTGTATTGGGAAAGTCATGCCCGGTGAACTTTTGTATTGGGAAAGTCATGCCCGGTGATCTTTTGTACTGGGAAAGTCATGCCCGGTGAACTTTTGTATGGGAAAAGTCATGCCCGGTTAACTTTTATATGGGAAAAGTCATGCCCGGTGAACTTTTGTATTGGGAAAGTCATGCCCGGTGAACTTTTGTATAGGGAAAGTCATGCCCGGTAAACTTTAGTACTGGGAAAGTCATGCCCGGTGAACTTTTGTATTGGGAAAGTCATGCCCGGTGAACTTTTGTACTGGGAAAGTCATGCCCGGTGAACTTTTGTACTGGGAAAGTCATACCCGGTGAACTTTTGTATTGGGAAAGTCATGCCCGGTGAACTTTTGTATTGGGATAGTCATGCCCGTTGAACTTTTGTATTGGGAAAGTCATGCCCGGTCAACTTTTGTATTGGGAAAGTCATGCCCGGTGAACTTTTGTATTGGGAAAGTCATGCCCGGTGAACTTTTGTATGGGAAAAGTCATGCCCGGTGAACTTTTTTATGGGAAAAGTCATGCCCGGTGAACTTTTGTATTGGAAAAGTCATGCCCGGTGAACTTTTGTATTGGGAAAGTCATGCCCGGTCAACTTTTGTATTGGGAAAGTCATGCCCGGTGATCTTTTGTACTGGGAAAGTCATGCCCGGTGAACTTTTGTATTGGGAAAGTCATGCCCGGTGAACTTTTGTATTGGGAAAGTCATGCCCGGTGATCTTTTGTACTGGGAAAGTCATGCCCGGTGATCTTTTGTATGGGAAAAGTCATGCCCGGTGAACTTTTGTATGGGAAAAGTCATGCCCGGTGAACTTTTGTATTGGGAAAGTCATGCCCGGTGAACTTTTGTATGGGAAAAGTCATGCCCGGTGATCTTTTGTACTGGGAAAGTCACGCCCGGTCAACTTTTGTATTGGGAAGTCATGCCCGGTGATCTTTTGTACTGGGAAAGTCATG
Organism: Musca autumnalis; assembly: GCF_047663935.1. Lineage (NCBI taxonomy): Eukaryota > Metazoa > Arthropoda > Insecta > Diptera > Muscidae > Musca > Musca autumnalis. The sequence continues at coordinate 92,453 of NW_027411728.1, forward strand.
CCCGGTGAACTTTTGTACTGGGAAAGTCATGCCCGGTGAACTTTTGTATTGGGAAAGTCATGCCCGGTGAACTTTTGTATTGGGAAAGTCATGCCCGGTGAACTTTTGTATTGGGAAAGTCATGCCCGGTGAACTTTTGTATTGGGAAAGTCATGCCCGGTGATCTTTTGTACTGGGAAAGTCATGCCCGGTCAACTTTTGTATTGGGAAAGTCATGCCCGGTGATCTTTTGTATGGGAAAAGTCATGCCCGGTGAACTTTTGTATTGGGAAAGTCATGCCCGGTCAACTTTTGTATTGGGAAAGTCATGCCCGGTCAACTTTTGTATTGGGAAAGTCATGCCCGGTCAACTTTTGTATTGGGAAAGTCATGCCCGGTGAACTTTTGTATTGGGAAAGTCATGCCCGGTCAACTTTTGTATAGGGAAAGTCATGCCCGGTCAACTTTTGTATTGGGAAAGTCATGCCCGGTGAACTTTTGTATTGGGAAAGTCATGCCCGGTGAACTATTGTATTGGGAAAGTCATGCCCGGTCAACTTTTGTATTGGGAAAGTCATGCCCGGTCAACTTTTGTATTGGGAAAGTCATGTCCGGTGAACTTTTGTATTGGGAAAGTCATGCCTGGTGATCTTTTGTACTGGGAAAGTCATGCCCGGTGAACTTTTGTATTGGGAAAGTCATGCCCGGTGAACTTTTGTATTGGGAAAGTCATGCCCGGTGAACTTTTGTATTGGGAAAGTCATGCCCGGTAAACTTTTGTATGGGAAAAGTCATGCCCGGTGAACTTTTGTATTGGGAAAGTCATGCCCGGTCAGTTTTTGTATTGGGAAAGTCATGCCCGGTCAACTTTTGTATGGGAAAAGTCATGCCCGGTGAACTTTTGTATTGGGAAAGTCATGCCCGGTGATCTTTTGTACTGGGAAAGTCATGCCCGGTGAACTTTTGTATTTGGAAAGTCATGCCCGGTGAACTTTTGTATGGGAAAAGTCATGCCCGGTGTACTTTTGTATGGGGAAAGTCATGCCCGGTGAACTTTTGTATTGGGAAAGTCATGCCCGGTCAACTTTTGTATTGGGAAAGTCATGCCCGGTGAACTTTTGTACTGGGAAAGTCATGCCCGGTCAACTTTTGTATGGGAAAAGTCATGCCCGGTGAACTTTTGTATTGGGAAAGTCATGCCCGGTCAACTTTTGTATGGGAAAAGTCATGCCCGGTGAACTTTTGTACTGGGAAAGTCATGCCCGGTGAACTTTTGTATTGGGAAAGTCATGCCCGGTGATCTTTTGTACTGGGAAAGTCATGACCGGTGAACTTTTGTATTGGGAAAGTCATGCCCGGTGAACTTTTGTATGGGAAAAGTCATGCCCGGTGAACTTTTGTATGGGAAAGTCATGCCCGGTGAACTTTTGTATTGGGAAAATCATGCCCGGTGAACTTTTGTACTGGGAAAGTCATGCCCGGTGAACTTTTGTATTGGGAAAGTCATGCCCGGTGAACTTTTGTATGGTAAAAGTCATGCCCGGTGAACTTTTGTATTGGGAAAGTCATGCCCGGTGATCTTTTGTACTGGGAAAGTCATGCCCGGTGAACTTTTGTATGGGAAAAGTCATGCCCGGTTAACTTTTATATGGGAAAAGTCATGCCCGGTGAACTTTTGTATTGGGAAAGTCATGCCCGGTGAACTTTTGTATTGGGAAAGTCATGCCCGGTCAACTTTTGTATGGGAAAAATCATGCCCGGTGAACTTTTGTATTGGGAAAGTCATGCCCGGTCAACTTTTGTATTGGGAAAGTCATGCCCGGTGAACTTTTGTATTGGGAAAGTCATGCCCGGTGAACTTTTGTATGGGAAAATTCATGCCCGGTGAACTTTTGTATGGGAAAAGTCATGCCCGGTGAACTTTTGTATTGGGAAAGTCATGCCCGGTCAACTTTTGTATTGGGAAAGTCATGCCCGGTGAACTTTTGTACTGGGAAAGTCATGCCCGGTCAACTTTTGTATGGGAAAAGTCATGCCCGGTGAACTTTTGTATTGGGAAAGTCATGCCCGGTGAACTTTTGTATGGGAAAAATCATGCCCGGTCAACTTTTGTATTGGGAAAGTCATGCCCGGTGAACTTTTGTATGGGAAAAGTCATGCCCGGTGAACTTTTGTATGGGAAAGTCATGCCCGGTGAACTTTTGTATTGGGAAAATCATGCCCGGTGAACTTTTGTACTGGGAAAGTCATGCCCGGTGAACTTTTGTATTGGGAAAGTCATGCCCGGTGAACTTTTGTATGGGAAAAGTCATGCCCGTTGAACTTTTGTATTGGGAAAGTCATGCCCGGTCAACTTTTGTATGGGAAAAGTCATGCCCGGTGAACTTTTGTACTGGGAAAGTCATGCCCGGTGAACTTTTGTATTGGGAAAGTCATGCCCGGTGATCTTTTGTACTGGGAAAGTCATGACCGGTGAACTTTTGTATTGGGAAAGTCATGCCCGGTGAACTTTTGTATGGGAAAAGTCATGCCCGGTGAACTTTTGTATGGGAAAGTCATGCCCGGTGAACTTTTGTATTGGGAAAGTCATGCCCGGTGAACTTTTGTACTGGGAAAGTCATGCCCGGTGAACTTTTGTATTGGGAAAGTCATGCCCGGTGAACTTTTGTATGGGAAAAGTCATGCCCGGTGAACTTTTGTATTGGGAAAGTCATGCCCGGTGATCTTTTGTACTGGGAAAGTCATGCCCGGTGAACTTTTGTATTGGGAAAGTCATGCCCGGTGAACTTTTGTATTGGGAAAGTCATGCCCGGTGAACTTTTGTATGGGAAAAGTCATGCCCGGTGAACTTTTGTATGGGAAAGTCATGCCCGGTGAACTTTTGTATTGGGAAAGTCATGCCCGGTGAACTTTTGTATAGGAAAAGTCATGCCCGGTGAACTTTTGTATGGGAAAGTCATGCCCGGTGAACTATTGTATTGGGAAAGTCATGCCCGGTGAACTTTTGTACTGGGAAAGTCATGCCCGGTGAACTTTTGTACTGGGAAAGTCATACCCGGTGAACTTTTGTATTGGGAAAGTCATGCCCGGTGAACTTTTGTATTGGGATAGTCATGCCCGGTGAACTTTTGTATTGGGAAAGTCATGCCCGGTCAACTTTTGTATTGGGAAAGTCATGCCCGGTGAACTTTTGTATTGGGAAAGTCATGCCCGGTGAACTTTTGTATGGGAAAAGTCATGCCCGGTGAACTTTTTTATGGGAAAAGTCATGCCCGGTGAACTTTTGTATTGGAAAAGTCATGCCCGGTGAACTTTTGTATTGGGAAAGTCATGCCCGGTGATCTTTTGTACTGGGAAAGTCATGCCCGGTGAACTTTTGTATGGGAAAAGTCATGCCCGGTGAACTTTTGTATGGGAAAAGTCATGCCCGGTGAACTTTTGTATTGGGAAAGTCATGCCCGGTGAACTTTTGTATGGGAAAAGTCATGCCCGGTGATCTTTTGTACTGGGAAAGTCATGCCCGGTGATCTTTTGTACTGGGAAAGTCATGCCCGGTCAACTTTTGTATTGGGAAAGTCATGCCCGGTGATCTTTTGTACTGGGAAAGTCATGCCCGGTGATCTTTTGTACTGGGAAAGTCATGCCCGGTCAACTTTTGTATTGGGAAAGTCATGCCCGGTGATCTTTTGTACTGGGAAAGTCATGCCCGGTGAACTTTTGTATGGGAAAAGTCATGCCCGGTGATCTTTTGTACTGGGAAAGTCATGCCCGGTGATCTTTTGTACTGGGAAAGTCATGCCCGGTCAACTTTTGTATTGGGAAAGTCATGCCCGGTGATCTTTTGTACTGGGAAAGTCATGCCCGGTGAACTTTTGTACTGGGAAAGTCATGCCCGGTGAACTTTTGTATTGGGAAAGTCATGCCCGGTGAACTTTTGTATTGGGAAAGTCATGCCCGGTGAACTTTTGTATTGGGAAAGTCATGCCCGGTGAACTTTTGTATTGGGAAAGTCATGCCCGGTGAACTTTTGTATTGGGAAAGTCATGCCCGGTGATCTTTTGTACTGGGAAAGTCATGCCCGGTCAACTTTTGTATTGGGAAAGTCATGCCCGGTGATCTTTTGTATGGGAAAAGTCATGCCAGGTGAACTTTTGTATTGGGAAAGTCATGCCCGGTCAACTTTTGTATTGGGAAAGTCATGCCCGGTCAACTTTTGTATTGGGAAAGTCATGCCCGGTGAACTTTTGTATTGGGAAAGTTATGCCCGGTCAACTTTTGTATTGGGAAAGTCATGCCCGGTCAACTTTTGTATTGGGAAAGTCATGCCCGGTGGTCTTTTGTATTGGGAAAGTCATGCCCGGTGAACTTTTGTATTGGGAAAGTCATGCCCGGTGAACTATTGTATTGGGAAAGTCATGCCCGGTCAACTTTTGTATTGGGAAAGTCATGCCCGGTCAACTTTTGTATTGGGAAAGTCATGCCCGGTCAACTTTTGTATTAGGAAAGTCATGCCCGGTGAACTTTTGTACTGGGAAAGTCATGCCCGGTGAACTTTTGTATTGGGAAAGTCATGCCCGGTGAACTTTTGTATTGGGAAAGTCATGCCCGGTCAACTTTTGTATTGGGAAAGTCATGCCCGGTCAACTTTTGTATTGGGAAAGTCTTGCCCGGTGAACTTTTGTACTGGGAAAGTCATGCCCGGTGAACTTTTGTATTGGGAAAGTCATGCCCGGTGAACTTTTGTATTGGGAAAGTCATGCCCGGTGAACTTTTGTATTGGGAAAGTCATGCCCGGTGAACTTTTGTATTGGGAAAGTCATGCCCGGTGAACTTTTGTACTGGGAAAGTCATGCCCGGTGAACTTTTGTATGGGAAAAGTCATGAACGGTGAACTTTTGTATTGGGAAAGTCATGCCCGGTGAACTTTTGTATTGGGAAAGTCATGCCCGGTGAACTTTTGTACTGGGAAAGTCATGCCCGGTGAACTTTTGTATTGGGAAAGTCATGCCCGGTGAACTTTTGTATTGGGAAAGTCATGCCCGGTGAACTTTTGTACTGGGAAAGTCATGTCCGGTGAACTTTTGTATTGGGAAAGTCATGCCCGGTCAACTTTTGTATTGGGAAAGTCATGCCCGGTGAACTTTTGTACTGGGAAAGTCATGCCCGGTGATCTTTTGTACTGGGAAAGTCATGCCCGGTGAACTTTTGTATTGGGAAAGTCATGCCCGGTGAACTTTTGTATTGGGAAAGTCATGCCCGGTGAACTTTTGTATTGGGAAAGTCATGCCCGGTGAACTTTTGTATTGGGAAAGTCATGCCCGGTGAACTTTTGTATTGGGAAAGTCATGCCCGGTGAACTTTTGTACTGGGAAAGTCATGCCGGTGAACTTTTGTATTGGGAAAGTCATGCCCGGTGATCTTTTGTACTGGGAAAGTCATGCCCGGTGACCTTTGTATTGGGAAAGTCATGCCCGGTGATCTTTTGTACTGGGAAAGTCATGCCCGGTGAACTTTTGTATTGGGAAAGTCATGCCCGGTGAACTTTTGTATTGGGAAAATCATGCCCGGTGAACTTTTGTACTGGGAAAGTCATGCCCGGTGAACTTTTGTATTGGGAAAGTCATGCCCGGTGAACTTTTGTACTGGGAAAGTCATGCCCGGTGAACTTTTTTATTGGGAAAGTCATGCCCGGTGAACTTTTGTATTGGGAAAGTCATGCCCGGTGAACTTTTGTATTGGGAAATTCATGCCCGGTGATCTTTTGTACTGGGAAAGTCATGCCCGGTGAACTTTTGTATTGGGAAAGTCATGCCCGGTGAACTTTTGTATTGGGAAAGTCATGCCCGGGGAACATTTGTACTGGGAAAGTCATGCCCGGTCAACTTTTGTATCGGGAAAGTCATGCCCGGTGATCTTTTGTATTGGGAAAGTCATGCCCGGTGAACTTTTGTACTGGGAAAGTCATGCCCGGTGATCTTTTGTACTGGGAAAGTCATGCCCGGTGAACTTTTGTATTGGGAAAGTCATGCCCGGTGAACTTTTGTATTGGGAAAGTCATGCCCGGTGAACTTTTGTATTGGGAAAGTCATGCCCGGTGAACTTTTGTATTGGGAAAGTCATGCCCGGTGAACTTTTGTATTGGGAAAGTCATGCCCGGTGAACTTTTGTATTGGGAAAGTCATGCCCGGTGACTTTTGTACTGGGAAAGTCATGCCCGGTGAACTTTTGTATTGGGAAAGTCATGCCCCGTGATCTTTTGTACTGGGAAAGTCATGCCCGGTGAACTTTTGTATTGGGAAAGTCATGCCCGGTGATCTTTTGTATTGGGAAAGTCATGCCCGGTGGTCTTTTGTACTGGGAAAGTCATGCCCGGTGAACTTTTGTATTGGGAAAGTCATGCCCGGTGAACTTTTGTATTGGGAAAGTCATGCCCGGTGAACTTTTGTACTGGGAAAGTCATGCCCGGTGAACTTTTGTATTGGGAAAGTCATGCCCGGTGAACTTTTGTATTGGGAAAGTCATGCCCGGTGAACTTTTGTATTGGGAAAGTCATGCGCGGTGAACTTTTGTATTGGGAAAGTCATGCCCGGTGAACTTTTGTATTGGGAAAGTCATGCCCGGTGATCTTTTGTACTGGGAAAGTCATGCCCGGTGAACTTTTGTATTGGGAAAGTCATGCCCGGTGAACTTTTGTATTGGGAAAGTCATGCCCGGTGAACATTTGTACTGGGAAAGTCATGCCCGGTCAACGCTTGTATTGGGAAAGTCATGCCCGGTGATCTTTTGTACTGGGAAAGTCATGCCCGGTGAACTTTTGTATTGGGAAAGTCATGCCCGGTGAACTTTTGTATTGGGAAAGTCATGCCCGGTGAACTTTTGTATTGGGAAAGTCATGCCCGGTGAACTTTTGTATTGGGAAAGTCATGCCCGGTGAAGTTTTGTACTGGGAAAGTCATGTTCGGTCAACTTTTGTATTGGGAAAGTCATGCCCGGTCAACTTTTGTATTGGGAAAGTCATGCCCGGTCAACTTTTGTATTGGGAAAGTCATGCCCGGTGATCTTTTGTACTGGGAAAGTCATGCCCGGTGAACTTTTGTATTGGGAAAGTCATGCCCGGTGAACTTTTGTATTGGGAAAGTCATGCCCGGTGAACTTTTGTACTGGGAAAGTCATGCCCGGTGAACTTTTGTATTGGGAAAGTCATGCCCGGTGAACTTTTGTATTGGGAAAGTCATGCCCAGTGATCTTTTGTACTGGGAAAGTCATGCCCGGTGAACTTTAGTATTGGGAAAGTCATGCCCGGTCAACTTTTGTATTGAGAGTGTCATGCCCGGTGATCTTTTGTACTGGGAAAGTCATGCCCGGTGAACTTTTGTATTGGGAAAGTCATGCCCGGTGAACTTTTGTATTGGGAAAGTCATGCCCGGTGAACTTTTGTATTGGGAAAGTCATGCCCGGTGAACTTTTGTATTGGGAAAGTCATGCCCGGTCAACTTTTGTACTGGGAAAGTCATGCCCGGTGAACTTTTGTACTGGGAAAGTCATGCCCGGTGAACTTTTGTATTAAGAAAGTCATGCCCGGTGAACTTTTGTATTGGGAAAGTCATGCCCGGTGAACTTTTGTATTGGGAAAGTCATGCCCGGTCAACTTTTGTATTGGGAAAGTCATGCCCGGTGAACTTTTGTATTGGGAAAGTCATGCCCGGTGAACTTTTGTATGGGAAAAGTCATGCCCGGTGAACTTTTGTATGGGAAAAGTCATGCCCGGTGAACTTTTGTATTGGGAAAGTCATGCCCGGTCAACTTTTGTATTGGGAAAGTCATGCCCGGTCATCTTTTGTACTGGGAAAGTCATGCCCGGTGAACTGTTGTATTAGGAAAGTCATGCCCGGTGATCTTTTGTATTGGGAAAGTCATGCCCGGTGAACTTTTGTATTGGGAAAGTCATGCCCGGTGAAATTTTGTATGGGAAAAGTCATGCCCGGTGAACTTTTGTATGGGAAAAGTCATGCCCGGTGAACTTTTGTATTAGGAAAGTCATGCCCGGTGAACTTTTGTATTCGGAAAGTCATGCCCGGTGATCTTTTGTACTGGGAAAGTCATGCCCGGTGAACTTTTGTATTGGGAAAGTCATGCCCGGTGAACTTTTGTACTGGGAAAGTCATGCCCGGTGAACTTTTGTATTGGGAAAGTCATGCCCGGTGAACTTTTGTATTGGGAAAGTCATGCCCGGTGAACTTTTGTATTGGGAAAGTCATGCCCGGTCAACTTTTGTATTGGGAAAGTCATGCCCGGTGATCTTTTGTACTGGGAAAGTCATGCCCGGTGAACTTTTGTACTGGGAAAGTCATGCCCGGGGAACTTTTGTATTGGGAAAGTCATGCCCGGTCAACTTTTGTATTAGGAAAGTCATGCCCGGTGAACTTTTGTATTGGGAAAGTCATGCCCGGTCAACTTTTGTATTAGGAAAGTCATGCCCGGTGAACTTTTGTATGGGAAAAGTCATGCCCGGTGATCTTTTGTACTGGGAAAGTCATGCCCGGTGAACTTTTGTACTGGGAAAGTCATGCCCGGTCAACTTTTGTATTGGGAAAGTCATGCCCGGTGAACTTTTGTATGGGAAAAGTCATGCCCGGTGAACTTTTGTATGGGAAAAGTCATGCCCGGTGAACTTTTGTATTGGGAAAGTCATGTCCGGTCAACTTTTGTATTGGGAAGGTCATGCCCGGTGATCTTTTGTACTGGGAAAGTCATGCCCGGTGAACTGTTGTATTAGGAAAGTCATGCCCGGTGATCTTTTGTATTGGGAAAGTCATGCCCGGTGAACTTTTGTATGGGAAAAGTCATGCCCGGTGAACTTTTGTATTGGGAAAGTCATGCCCGGTGAACTTTTGTATGGGAAAAGTCATGCCCGGTGAACTTTTGTATGGGAAAAAGTCATGCCCGGTGAACTTTTGTATTAGGAAAGTCATGCCCGGTGAACTTTTGTATTCGGAAAGTCATGCCCGGTGATCTTTTGTACTGGGAAAGTGAACTTTTGTATTGGGAAAGTCATGCCCGGTGAACTTTTGTACTGGGAAAGTCATGCCCGGTGAACTTTTGTATTGGGAAAGTCATGCCCGGTCAACTTTTGTATTGGGAAGGTCATGCCCGGTGATCTTTTGTACTGGGAAAGTCATGCCCGGTGAACTGTTGTATTAGGAAAGTCATGCCCGGTGATCTTTTGTATTGGGAAAGTCATGCCCGGTGAACTTTTGTATGGGAAAAGTCATGCCCGGTGAACTTTTGTATTGGGAAAGTCATGCCCGGTGAACTTTTGTATGGGAAAAGTCATGCCCGGTGAACTTTTGTATGGGAAAAGTCATGCCCGGTGAACTTTTGTATTAGGAAAGTCATGCCCGGTGAACTTTTGTATTCGGAAAGTCATGCCCGGTGATCTTTTGTACTGGGAAAGTGAACTTTTGTATTGGGAAAGTCATGCCCGGTGAACTTTTGTACTGGGAAAGTCATGCCCGGTGAACTTTTGTATTGGGAAAGTCATGCCCGGTGAACTTTTGTATTGGGAAAGTCATGCCCGGTCAACTTTTGTATTGGGAAAGTCATGCCCGGTCAACTTTTGTATTGGGAAAGTCATGCCCGGTGATCTTTTGTACTGGGAAAGTCATGCCCGGTGAACTTTTGTACTGGGAAAGTCATGCCCGGTGAACTTTTGTATTGGGAAAGTCATGCCCGGTCAACTTTTGTATTAGGAAAGTCATGCCCGGTGATCTTTTGTACTGGGAAAGTCATGCCCGGTGAACTTTTGTATTGGGAAAGTCATGCCCGGTCAACTTTTGTATTAGGAAAGTCATGCCCGGTGAACTTTTGTATGGGAAAAGTCATGCCCGGTGATCTTTTGTACTGGGAAAGTCATGCCCGGTGAACTTTTGTACTGGGAAAGTCATGCCCGGTCAACTTTTGTATTGGGAAAGTCATGCCCGGTGAACTTTTGTATTGGGAAAGTCATGCCCGGTGATCTTTTGTACTGGGAAAAGTCATGCCCGGTGAACTTTTGTATGGGAAAAGTCATGCCCGGTGAACTTTTGTATTGGGAAAGTCATGCCCGGTGAACTTTTGTATGGGAAAAGTCATGCCCGGTGATCTTTTGTACTGGGAAAGTCATGCCCGGTGAACTTTTGTATTGGGAAAGTCATGCCCGGTGAACTTTTGTATTGGGAAAAGTCATGCCCGGTGAACTTTTGTATTGGGAAAGTCATGCCCGGTGAACTTTTGTATGGGAAAAGTCATGCCCGGTGAACTTTTGTACTGGGAAAGTCATGCCCGGTGAACTTTTGTATTGGGAAAGTCATGCCCGGTGAACTTTTGTATTGGGAAAGTCATGCCCGGTCAACTTTTGTATTGGGAAAGTCATGCCCGGTCAACTTTTGTATTGGGAAAGTCATGCCCGGTGATCTTTTGTACTGGGAAAGTCATGCCCGGTGAACTTTTGTACTGGGAAAGTCATGCCCGGTGAACTTTTGTATTGGGAAAGTCATGCCCGGTCAACTTTTGTATTAGGAAAGTCATGCCCGGTGATCTTTTGTACTGGGAAAGTCATGCCCGGTGAACTTTTGTATTGGGAAAGTCATGCCCGGTCAACTTTTGTATTAGGAAAGTCATGCCCGGTGAACTTTTGTATGGGAAAAGTCATGCCCGGTGATCTTTTGTACTGGGAAAGTCATGCCCGGTGAACTTTTGTACTGGGAAAGTCATGCCCGGTCAACTTTTGTATTGGGAAAGTCATGCCCGGTGAACTTTTGTATTGGGAAAGTCATGCCCGGTGATCTTTTGTACTGGGAAAAGTCATGCCCGGTGAACTTTTGTATGGGAAAAGTCATGCCCGGTGAACTTTTGTATTGGGAAAGTCATGCCCGGTGAACTTTTGTATGGGAAAAGTCATGCCCGGTGATCTTTTGTACTGGGAAAGTTATACCCGGTGATCTTTTGTACTGGGAAAGTCATGCCCGGTCAACTTTTGTATTGGGAAAGTCATGCCCGGTGATCTTTTGTACTGGGAAAGTCATGCCCGGTGAACTTTTGTATTGCGAAAATCATGCCCGGTCAACTTTTGTATTAGGAAAGTCATGCCCGGTGAACTTTTGTATGGAAAAAGTCATGCCCGGTGATCTTTTGTACTGTTAAAGTCATGCCCGGTGAACTTTTGTATTGGGAAAGTCATGCCCGGTCAACTTTTGTATTGGGAAAGTCATGCCCGGTGAACTTTTGTATGGGAAAAGTCATGCCCGGTGAACTTTTGTATTGGGAAAGTCATGCCCGGTCAACTTTTGTATTGGGAAAGTCATGCCCGGTCAACTTTTGTATGGGAAAAGTCATGCCCGGTGAACTTTTGTATGGGAAAAGTCATGCCCGGTGATCTTTTGTACTGGGAAAGTCATGCCCGGTGAACTTTTGTATTGGGAAAAGTCATGCCCGGTGATCTTTTGTACTGGGAAAATCATGCCCGGTGAACTTTTGTATTGGGAAAGTCATGCCCGGTGAACTTTTGTATTGGGAAAGTCATGCCCGGTCAACTTTTGTATTGGGAAAGTCATGCCCGGTGAACTTTTGTATGGGAAAAGTAATGCCCGGTGAACTTTTGTATTGGGAAAGTCATGCCCGGTCAACTTTTGTGTTGGGAAAGTCATGCCCGGTGATCTTTTGTACTGGGAAAATCATGCCCGGTGAACTTTTGTATTGGGAAAGTCATGCCCGGTGAACTTTTGTATTGGGAAAGTCATGCCCGGTGAACTTTTGTATGGGAAAAGTCATGCCCGGTGAACTTTTGTATGGGAAAAGTCATGCCCGGTGAACTTTTGTATTGGGAAAGTCATGCCCGGTGAACTTTTGTATTGGGAAAGTCATGCCCGGTGATCTTTTGTACTGGGAAAGTCATGCCCGGTGAACTTTTGTATGGGAAAAGTCATGCCCGGTGAACTTTTGTATGGGAAAAGTCATGCCCGGTGAACTTTGTCATGCCCGGTGAACTTTTGTACTGGGAAAGTCATGCCCGGTGAACTTTTGTATTGGGAAAGTCATGCCCGGTGAACTTTTGTATTGGGAAAGTCATGCCCGGCCAACTTTTGTATGGGAAAAGTCATGCCCGGTGAACTTTTGTATTGGGAAAGTCATGCCCGGTGATCTTTTGTACTGGGAAAGTCATGCCCGGTGAACTTTTGTATGGGAAAAGTCATGCCCGGTGAACTTTTGTATTGGGAAAGTCATGCCCGGTGAACTTTTGTATGGGAAAACTCATGCCCGGTGAACTTTTGTATGGGAAAAGTCATGCCCGGTGAACTTTTGTATTGGGAAAGTCATGCCCGGTGAACTTTTGTATTGGGAAAGTCATGCCCGGTGATCTTTTGTACTGGGAAATTCATGCCCGGTGAACTTTTGTATTGGGAAAGTCATGCCCGGTCAACTTTTGTATTGGGAAAGTCATGCCCGGTGATCTTTTGTACTGGGAAAGTCATGCCCGGTGAACTTTTGTATTGGGAAAGTCATGCCCGGTGAACTTTTGTATGGGAAAAGTCATGCCCGGTGAACTTTTGTATTGGGAAAGTCATGCCCGGTGAACTTTTGTATTGGGAAAGTCATGCCCGGTGAACTTTTGTATTGGGAAAGTCATGCCCGGTGAACTTTTGTATTGGGAAAGTCATGCCCGGTGAACTTTTGTATTGGGAAAGTCATGCCCGGTCAACTTTTGTATTGGGAAAGTCATGCCCGGTGATCTTTTGTACTGGGAAAGTCATGCCCGGTGAACTTTTGTAAGGGAAAAGTCATGCCCGGTGATCTTTTGTACTGGGAAAGTCATGCCCTTTGAACTTTTGTATTGGGAAAGTCATGCCCGGTGAACTTTTGTATTGGAAAAGTCATGCCCGTCAACTTTTGTATTGGGAAAGTCATGCCCGGTGATCTTTTGTACTGGGAAAGTCATGCCCGGTCAACTTTTGTATTGGGAAAGTCATGCCCGGTGAACTTTTGTATAGGAAAAGTCATGCCCGGTGAACTTTTGTATTGGGAAAGTCATGCCCGGTGAACTTTTGTATTGGGAAAGTCATGCCCGGTGAACTTTTGTATTGGGAAAGTCATGCCCGGTGAACTTTTGTACTGGGAAAGTCATGCCCGGTGAACTTTTGTATGGGAAAAGTCATGCCCGGTGAACTTTTGTATTGGGAAAGTCATGCCCGGTGAACTTTTGTACTGGGAAAGTCATGCCCGGTCAACTTTTGTATTGGGAAAGTCATGCCCGGTGATCTTTTGTATTGGGAAAGTCATGCCCGGTGAACTTTTCTATTGGAAAAGTCATGCCCGTCAACTTTTGTATTGGGAAAGTCATGCCCGGTGATCTTTTGTACTGCGAAAGTCATGCCCGGTCAACTTTTGTATTGGGAAAGTCATGCCCGGTGAACTTTTGTATGGGAAAAGTCATGCCCGGTGAACTTTTGTATTGGGAAAGTCATGCCCGGTGAACTTTTGTATTGGGAAAGTCATGGTGAACTTTTGTATTGGGAAAGTCATGTCCGGTGAACTTTTGTATTGGGAAAATCATGCCCGGTGAACTTTTGTATTGGAAAAGTCATGCCCGTCAACTTTTGTATTGGGAAAGTCATGCCCGGTGATCTTTTGTACTGGGAAAGTCATGCCCGGTGAACTTTTGTATTGGGAAAGTCATGCCCGGTGAACTTTTGTATTGGGAAAGTCATGCCCGGTGAACATTTGTACTGGGAAAGTCATGCCCGGTCAACTTTTGTATTGGGAAAGTCATGCCCGGTGATCTTTTGTACTGGGAAAGTCATGCCCGGTGAACTTTTGTATTGGGAAAGTCATGCCCGGTGAACTTTTGTATTGGGAAAGTCATGCCCGGTGATCTTTTGTACTGGGAAAGTCATGCCCGGTGAACTTTTGTATGGGAAAAGTCATGCCCGGTGAACTTTTGTATTGGGAAAGTCATGCCCGGTGATCTTTTGTATTGGGAAAGTCATGCCCGGTGAAATTTTGTATTGGGAAAGTCATGCCCGGTGAACTTTTGTATTGGGAAAGTCATGCCCGGTGATCTTTTGTATTGGGAAAGTCATGCCCGGTCAACTTTTGTATTGGGAAAGTCATGCCCGGTCAACTTTTGTATTGGGAAAGTCATGCCCGGTCAACTTTTGTATTGGGAAAGTCATGCCCGGTCAACTTTTGTATTGGGAAAGTCATGCCCGGTGAACTTTTGTATTGGGAAAGTCATGCCCGGTGAACTTTTGTATTGGGAAAGTCATGCCCGGTGAACTTTTGTATTGGGAAAGTCATGCCCAGTGATCTTTTGTACTGGGAAAGTCATGCCCGGTGAACTTTAGTATTGGGAAAGTCATGCCCGGTCAACTTTTGTATTGAGAGTGTCATGCCCGGTGATCTTTTGTACTGGGAAAGTCATGCCCGGTGAACTTTTGTATTGGGAAAGTCATGCCCGGTGAACTTTTGTATTGGGAAAGTCATGCCCGGTGAACTTTTGTATTGGGAAAGTCATGCCCGGTGAACTTTTGTATTGGGAAAGTCATGCCCGGTCAACTTTTGTACTGGGAAAGTCATGCCCGGTGAACTTTTGTACTGGGAAAGTCATGCCCGGTGAACTTTTGTATTAAGAAAGTCATGCCCGGTGAACTTTTGTATTGGGAAAGTCATGCCCGGTGAACTTTTGTATTGGGAAAGTCATGCCCGGTCAACTTTTGTATTGGGAAAGTCATGCCCGGTGAACTTTTGTATTGGGAAAGTCATGCCCGGTGAACTTTTGTATGGGAAAAGTCATGCCCGGTGAACTTTTGTATGGGAAAAGTCATGCCCGGTGAACTTTTGTATTGGGAAAGTCATGCCCGGTCAACTTTTGTATTGGGAAAGTCATGCCCGGTGATCTTTTGTACTGGGAAAGTCATGCCCGGTGAACTGTTGTATTAGGAAAGTCATGCCCGGTGATCTTTTGTATTGGGAAAGTCATGCCCGGTGAACTTTTGTATGGGAAAAGTCATGCCCGGTGAACTTTTGTATTGGGAAAGTCATGCCCGGTGAAATTTTGTATGGGAAAAGTCATGCCCGGTGAACTTTTGTATGGGAAAAGTCATGCCCGGTGAACTTTTGTATTAGGAAAGTCATGCCCGGTGAACTTTTGTATTCGGAAAGTCATGCCCGGTGATCTTTTGTACTGGGAAAGTCATGCCCGGTGAACTTTTGTATTGGGAAAGTCATGCCCGGTGAACTTTTGTACTGGGAAAGTCATGCCCGGTGAACTTTTGTATTGGGAAAGTCATGCCCGGTGAACTTTTGTATTGGGAAAGTCATGCCCGGTGAACTTTTGTATTGGGAAAGTCATGCCCGGTCAACTTTTGTATTGGGAAAGTCATGCCCGGTGATCTTTTGTACTGGGAAAGTCATGCCCGGTGAACTTTTGTACTGGGAAAGTCATGCCCGGGGAACTTTTGTATTGGGAAAGTCATGCCCGGTCAACTTTTGTATTAGGAAAGTCATGCCCGGTGAACTTTTGTATTGGGAAAGTCATGCCCGGTCAACTTTTGTATTAGGAAAGTCATGCCCGGTGAACTTTTGTATGGGAAAAGTCATGCCCGGTGATCTTTTGTACTGGGAAAGTCATGCCCGGTGAACTTTTGTACTGGGAAAGTCATGCCCGGTCAACTTTTGTATTGGGAAAGTCATGCCCGGTGAACTTTTGTATGGGAAAAGTCATGCCCGGTGAACTTTTGTATGGGAAAAGTCATGCCCGGTGAACTTTTGTATTGGGAAAGTCATGTCCGGTCAACTTTTGTATTGGGAAGGTCATGCCCGGTGATCTTTTGTACTGGGAAAGTCATGCCCGGTGAACTGTTGTATTAGGAAAGTCATGCCCGGTGATCTTTTGTATTGGGAAAGTCATGCCCGGTGAACTTTTGTATGGGAAAAGTCATGCCCGGTGAACTTTTGTATTGGGAAAGTCATGCCCGGTGAACTTTTGTATGGGAAAAGTCATGCCCGGTGAACTTTTGTATGGGAAAAGTCATGCCCGGTGAACTTTTGTATTAGGAAAGTCATGCCCGGTGAACTTTTGTATTCGGAAAGTCATGCCCGGTGATCCTTTGTACTGGGAAAGTGAACTTTTGTATTGGGAAAGTCATGCCCGGTGAACTTTTGTACTGGGAAAGTCATGCCCGGTGAACTTTTGTATTGGGAAAGTCATGCCCGGTCAACTTTTGTATTGGGAAGGTCATGCCCGGTGATCTTTTGTACTGGGAAAGTCATGCCCGGTGAACTGTTGTATTAGGAAAGTCATGCCCGGTGATCTTTTGTATTGGGAAAGTCATGCCCGGTGAACTTTTGTATGGGAAAAGTCATGCCCGGTGAACTTTTGTATTGGGAAAGTCATGCCCGGTGAACTTTTGTATGGGAAAAGTCATGCCCGGTGAACTTTTGTATGGGAAAAGTCATGCCCGGTGAAATTTTGTATTAGGAAAGTCATGCCCGGTGAACTTTTGTATTCGGAAAGTCATGCCCGGTGATCTTTTGTACTGGGAAAGTGAACTTTTGTATTGGGAAAGTCATGCCCGGTGAACTTTTGTACTGGGAAAGTCATGCCCGGTGAACTTTTGTATTGGGAAAGTCATGCCCGGTGAACTTTTGTATTGGGAATGTCATGCCCGGTCAACTTTTGTATTGGGAAAGTCATGCCCGGTCAACTTTTGTATTGGGAAAGTCATGCCCGGTGATCTTTTGTACTGGGAAAGTCATGCCCGGTGAACTTTTGTACTGGGAAAGTCATGCCCGGTGAACTTTTGTATTGGGAAAGTCATGCCCGGTCAACTTTTGTATTAGGAAAGTCATGCCCGGTGATCTTTTGTACTGGGAAAGTCATGCCCGGTGAACTTTTGTATTGGGAAAGTCATGCCCGGTCAACTTTTGTATTAGGAAAGTCATGCCCGGTGAACTTTTGTATGGGAAAAGTCATGCCCGGTGATCTTCTGTACTGGGAAAGTCATGCCCGGTGAACTTTTGTACTGGGAAAGTCATGCCCGGTCAACTTTTGTATTTTGAAAGTCATGCCCGGTGAACTTTTGTATTGGGAAAGTCATGCCCGGTGATCTTTTGTACTGGGAAAAGTCATGCCCGGTGAACTTTTGTATGGGAAAAGTCATGCCCGGTGAACTTTTGTATTGGGAAAGTCATGCCCGGTGAACTTTTGTATGGGAAAAGTCATGCCCGGTGATCTTTTGTACTGGGAAAGTTATACCCGGTGATCTTTTGTACTGGGAAAGTCATGCCCGGTCAACTTTTGTATTGGGAAAGTCATGCCCGGTGATCTTTTGTACTGGGAAAGTCATGCCCGGTGAACTTTTGTATTGCGAAAATCATGCCCGGTCAACTTTTGTATTAGGAAAGTCATGCCCGGTGAACTTTTGTATGGAAAAAGTCATGCCCGGTGATCTTTTGTACTGGGAAAGTCATGCCCGGTGAACTTTTGTATTGGGAAAGTCATGCCCGGTCAACTTTTGTATTGGGAAAGTCATGCCCGGTGAACTTTTGTATGGGAAAAGTCATGCCCGGTGAACTTTTGTATTGGGAAAGTCATGCCCGGTCAACTTTTGTATTGGGAAAGTCATGCCCGGTCAACTTTTGTATGGGAAAAGTCATGCCCGGTGAACTTTTGTATGGGAAAAGTCATGCCCGGTGATCTTTTGTACTGGGAAAGTCATGCCCGGTGAACTTTTGTATTGGGAAAAGTCATGCCCGGTGATCTTTTGTACTGGGAAAATCATGCCCGGTGAACTTTTGTATTGGGAAAGTCATGCCGGTGAACTTTTGTATTGGGAAAGTCATGCCCGGTCAACTTTTGTATTGGGAAAGTCATGCCCGGTGAACTTTTGTATGGAAAAGTAATGCCCGGTGAACTTTTGTATTGGGAAAGTCATGCCCGGTCAACTTTTGTATTGGGAAAGTCATGCCCGGTGATCTTTTGTACTGGGAAAATCATGCCCGGTGAACTTTTGTATTGGGAAAGTCATGCCCGGTGAACTTTTGTATTGGGAAAAGTCATGCCCGGTGAACTTTTGTATGGGAAAAGTCATGCCCGGTGAACTTTTGTATGGGAAAAGTCATGCCCGGTGAACTTTTGTATTGGGAAAGTCATGCCCGGTGAACTTTTGTATTGGGAAAGTCATGCCCGGTGATCTTTTGTACTGGGAAAGTCATGCCCGGTGAACTTTTGTATGGGAAAAGTCATGCCCGGTGAACTTTTGTATGGGAAAAGTCATGCCCGGTGAACTTTGTCATGCCCGGTGAACTTTTGTACTGGGAAAGTCATGCCCGGTGAACTTTTGTATTGGGAAAGTCATGCCCGGTGAACTTTTGTATTGGGAAAGTCATGCCCGGCCAACTTTTGTATGGGAAAAGTCATGCCCGGTGAACTTTTGTATTGGGAAAGTCATGCCCGGTGATCTTTGTACTGGGAAAGTCATGCCCGGTGAACTTTTGTATGGGAAAAGTCATGCCCGGTGAACTTTTGTATTGGGAAAGTCATGCCGGTGAACTTTTGTATGGGAAAAGTCATGCCCTGTGAACTTTTGTATGGGAAAAGTCATGCCCGGTGAACTTTTGTATTGGGAAAGTCATGCCCGGTGAACTTTTGTATTGGGAAAGTCATGCCCGGTGATCTTTTGTACTGGGAAATTCATGCCCGGTGAACTTTTGTATTGGGAAAGTCATGCCCGGTCAACTTTTGTATTGGGAAAGTCATGCCCGGTGATCTTTTGTACTGGGAAAGTCATGCCGGTGAACTTTTGTATTGGGAAAGTCATGCCCGGTGAACTTTTGTATGGGAAAAGTCATGCCCGGTGAACTTTGTATTGGGAATGTCATGCCCGGTGAACTTTTGTATTGGGAAAGTCATGCCCGGTGAACTTTTGTATTGGGAAAGTCATGCCCGGTGAACTTTTGTATTGGGAAAGTCATGCCCGGTGAACTTTTGTATTGGGAAAGTCATGCCCGGTCAACTTTTGTATTGGGAAAGTCATGCCCGGTGACTTTTGTACTGGGAAAGTCATGCCCGGTGAACTTTTGTATGGGAAAAGTCATGCCCGGTGATCTTTTGTACTGGGAAAGTCATGCCCTTTGAACTTTTGTATTGGGAAAGTCATGCCCGGTGAACTTTTGTATTGGAAAAGTCATGCCCGTCAACTTTTGTATTGGGAAAGTCATGCCCGGTGATCTTTTGTACTGGGAAAGTCATGCCCGGTCAACTTTTGTATTGGGAAAGTCATGCCCGGTGAACTTTTGTATAGGAAAAGTCATGCCCGGTGAACTTTTGTATTGGGAAAGTCATGCCCGGTGAACTTTTGTATTGGGAAAGTCATGCCCGGTGAACTTTTGTATTGGGAAAGTCATGCCCGGTGAACTTTTGTACTGGGAAAGTCATGCCCGGTGAACTTTTGTATGGGAAAAGTCATGCCCGGTGAACTTTTGTATTGGGAAAGTCATGCCCGGTGAACTTTTGTACTGGGAAAGTCATGCCCGGTCAACTTTTGTATTGGGAAAGTCATGCCCGGTGATCTTTTGTATTGGGAAAGTCATGCCCGGTGAACTTTTCTATTGGAAAGTCATGCCCGTCAACTTTTGTATTGGGAAAGTCATGCCCGGTGATCTTTTGTACTGCGAAAGTCATGCCCGGTCAACTTTTGTATTGGGAAAGTCATGCCCGGTGAACTTTTGTATGGGAAAAGTCATGCCCGGTGAACTTTTGTATTGGGAAAGTCATGCCCGGTGAACTTTTGTATTGGAAAGTCATGCCCGGTGAACTTTTGTATTGGGAAAGTCATGCCCGGTGAACTTTTGTATTGGGAAAATCATGCCCGGTGAACTTTTGTATTGGAAAAGTCATGCCCGTCAACTTTTGTATTGGGAAAGTCATGCCCGGTGATCTTTTGTACTGGGAAAGTCATGCCCGGTGAACTTTTGTATTGGGAAAGTCATGCCCGGTGAACTTTTGTATTGGGAAAGTCATGCCCGGTGAACATTTGTACTGGAAAGTCATGCCCGGTCAACTTTTGTATTGGGAAAGTCATGCCCGGTGATCTTTTGTACTGGGAAAGTCATGCCCGGTGAACTTTTGTATTGGGAAAGTCATGCCCGGTGAACTTTTGTATTGGGAAAGTCATGCCCGGTGATCTTTTGTACTGGGAAAGTCATGCCCCGGTGAACTTTTGTATGGGAAAAGTCATGCCCGGTGAACTTTTGTATTGGGAAAGTCATGCCCGGTGATCTTTTGTATTGGGAAAGTCATGCCCGGTGAAATTTTGTATTGGGAAAGTCATGCCCGGTGAACTTTTGTATTGGGAAAGTCATGCCCGGTGATCTTTTGTATTGGGAAAGTCATGCCCGGTCAACTTTTGTATTGGGAAAGTCATGCCCGGTCAACTTTTGTATTGGGAAAGTCATGCCCGGTCAACTTTTGTATTGGGAAAGTCATGCCCGGTCAACTTTTGTATTGGGAAAGTCATGCCCGGTGAACTTTTGTATTGGGAAAGTCATGCCCGGTGAACTTTTGTATTGGGAAAGTCATGCCCGGTGAACTTTTGTATTGGGAAAGTCATGCCCGGTCAACTTTTGTATTGGGAAAGTCATGCCCGGTCAACTTTTGTATTGGGAAAGTCATGCCCGGTCAACTTTTGTATTGGGAAAGTCATGCCCGGTGAACTTTTGTATTGGGAAAGTCATGCCCGGTGAACTTTTGTATTGGAAAGTCAGGTCAACTGTTGTATTGGGAAAGACATGCCCGGTCAACTTTTGTATTGGGAAAGTCATGCCCGGTCAACTTTTGTATTGGGAAAGTCATGCCCGGTCAACTTTTGTACTGGGAAAGTTCATGCCCGTGAACTTTTGTATTGGGAAAGTCATGCCCGGTGAACTTTTGTATTGGGAAAGTCATGCCCGGTGAACTTTTGTATTGGGAAAGTCATGCCCGGTGAACTTTTGTATGGGAAAGTCATGCCCGGTGAACTTTTGTATTGGGAAAGTCATGCCCGGTGAACTTTTGTATTGGGAAAGTCATGCCCGGTCAACTTTTGTATTGGGAAAGTCATGCCCGGTCAACTTTTGTATTGGGAAAGTCATGCCCGGTCAACTTTTGTAAACTGAAAGAAAAATGCTTCGTTGTATCAATGAACGGGTTTCATTGATTATTTTTCATTGATGCTATGACATGTTACGTTAATACAATGAAATGTTTAGTTAATGCTATGAAACCTTACGTTAACTAAAATTTAATGATTTTTGGTTTCATTGAATAAATGAAACGTATTTCATTGATGTAATGAAACTTCTAAATTCTTCAAATTTTAAAAAATATGTGAGTATTGAAAATGTGCTAAATAGTATGTGCTTAAAAAACTAGTATTCAAACATCTTTTAAGAAAATGGTGGAAAATTGGATATATTTGATGTTTTTAGTTGGCTCCAAAAATTAATGATATAGTTTTCATTAAATAAATGAAATAGTTTCATTAAATAAATGAAAGAGTTTCATTGAATAAATGAAACATTTTCATTAAATAAATGCAAGAGTTTCATTAAATAATTGAAACATTTCTGAAGTTCCCAATACTATTTTGCGGAATGAAAAAAGGGTCTGAAATCTTATCTATATTATGACCCTTATATTATCATTTTTCTTCTAATTATTTTTCTTTATTAAACAAATGTTTTAAATTTTCCACAATCATAAACATTACACATTTATAAATCTGCCAAGTACATACATATGTGTGCATAGAATCACATACATCAAACATACATATGTATGTACGAATATTGGCAGAAGCGTCTCTAAAAGCGTAACTGTACAAAAATTCCTTACTTGGTTTACTAGCGATTGGCTTTGATATACATACATATTCATTCTCTTTAAAATGTTTGTCTCATTTTTTCTACTTGGGTATCAAGGCTTATTCTCTCGGTATGTTATTCTCTGTCGTTCCTTGTTATGTATTTCATTGTTGTTATGAAGTAAATTCCAGCTGTGCGGTGTGAATGTGCGTGTGTGCGTTTAACAAGCAGAAAACAAGATTAGGCAAAACTACCCTGTCTGCCAAAAAGTTGATCAGCAAATTGTCAACAACATTGTTTTAGTTGACATTATAACGCCGCCATGTGCGGATGAATAAAAATTTTGCGATTCGTGTTTTTAACTTAGAAAAGTAAGTATGTAAATATTGGACAAACTATTTCTGTTTAAGTTTTATGTATTCATTTTTTTATATACATTAAGTGAATTTACGTTCATTTGGTTTTTCTCTTTGTAATAGATGCAAGCAACAGAATATCTAAAGAAGAATGGAATGACGGTGAAAATGCCAAGAGTTTGGTGTCCAGCGACAAATAAAGACAAATAAATTACTAACAGTTTTTATGATTTTCAATTTTACTTAATGGTGACAACGCCCAATAGGATCATAAAATTCCTTGACAGTAGGTATGAAGTGTTTAATGTGAAAAGAAAATACAAATATTAAGCTAAAACTCTTTCATGTAGTTTTTATATGTACAGTTGTTTTATGTAAACTTTGTATGCTGTATCCCAACATCATGGAAGTACACAGGGGATGACTGAGCGGCAAAATATGAAGGCAAGTTATTGTGTAGAAAACCAGTTATTTAGTAACAAATTGTTTATTCTTTCAATTTTACTTACAGATGACAACGACCAATGGTATCATTAATGTATTTAGTTAATACCTAAGGAATCAGAAATGACGTATTGTATCCATGGTCAAAACTAATTGCAATAAAATGAATTATACATATTTAGCGTTGACTTAATTTTTATGCATTACGTGAGTATGAAATGACTTCATAAAATAAATGAAATCTTACGTTACATCAATAAAATGTATCATTGAGCCAACGTAAAGCTTCATTGCATTAAAGAAAGTATTTCCTTTACATTAATGAAAGTATTTCATTTCACTAATGAAAATATTTCATTGTATTAATGAAAGTATTTCATTGTATTAATGAAAGTATTTCATTATATTAATGAAAGTATTTCATTGTATTAATGAAATTATTTCATTATATTAATGAAAGTATTTCATTGCAATAATGAAAAAGTTTCATTGCATTAATGAAGAGGGTTCATTGTACTAATGAAGAGGTTTCATTGTACTAATGAAGAGGTTTCATTGCATCAATGAAGAAGTTCCATTGCACTAATGAAGAGGTTTCATTGCATCAATGAAAAAGTTTCATTTCATTAATGAAGATATTTCATTGCATCAATGAAGATATTTCATTGCATCAATGAAGAAGTTTCATTGCATTAATGAAGAGATTTTATTGCATCAATGAAGAAGTTTCATTGCAATAATGAACAAATTCGCTAATTTTACTTCAATGAAACTCAATGAAACTTTTTTCGTTTATTCAATGAAGCTCTACGTTGGCTCAAAATCAATGACAAATTTCATTGATGGAACGTAAGATTTCGTTTATATTATGAAGCTTTTTCTTTCAGTGTACTGGGAAAGTTATGCCCGGTGAACTTTTGTATTGGGAAAGTCATGCCCGGTGAACTTTTGTATTGGGAAAGTCATGCCGGTGAACTTTTGTATTGGGAAAGTCATGCCCGGTGATCTTTTGTATTGGGAAAGCCATGCCCGGTGAACTTTTGTATTGGGAAAGTCATGCCCGGTGAACTTTTGTATTGGGAAAGTCATGCCCGGTCAACTTTTGTATTGGGAAAGTCATGCCCGGTGAACTTTTGTATGGGAAAAGTCATGCCCGGTGAACTTTTGTATTGCGAAAGTCATGCCCGGTCAACTTTTGTATTGGGAAAGTCATGCCCGGTGATCTTTTGTACTGGGAAAGTCATGCCCGGTGAACTTTTGTATGGGAAAAGTCATGCCCGGTGAACTTTTGTATGGGAAGGTCATGCCCGGTGAACTTTTGTATTGGGAAAGTCATGCCCGG
This sequence comes from Musca autumnalis, assembly GCF_047663935.1. NCBI lineage: Eukaryota > Metazoa > Arthropoda > Insecta > Diptera > Muscidae > Musca > Musca autumnalis. Next base: position 116,450 of record NW_027411728.1, read on the forward strand.
TGAACTTTTGTACTGGGGAAAGTCATGCCCGGTGAACTTTTGTATTGGAAAGTCATGCCCGGTGAACTTTTGTATTGGGAAAGTCATGCCCGGTGAACTTTTGTATTGGGAAAGTCATGCCCGGTCAACTTTTGTATTGGGAAAGTCATGCCCGGTGAACTTTTGTATTGGGAAAGTCATGCCCGGTGAACTTTTGTATTGGGAAAGTCATGCCCGGTGAACTTTTGTATTGGGAAAGTCATGCCCGGTAAACTTTTGTATTGGGAAAGTCATGCCCGGTGAACTTTTGTATTGGGAAAGTCATGCCCGGTGAACTTTTGTATTGGGAAAGTCATGCCCGGTGAACTTTTGTATTGGGAAAGTCATGCCCGGTGAACGTTTGTACTGGGAAAGTCATGCCCGGTCAACTTTTGTATTGGGAAAGTCATGCCCGGTCAACTTTTGTATTGGGAAAGTCATGCCCGGTGAACTTTTGTATTGGGAAAGTCATGCCCGGTGAACTTTTGTATTGGGAAAGTCATGCCCGGTGAACTTTTGTATTGGGAAAGTCATGCCCGGTGAACTTTTGTATGGGAAAAGTCATGCCCGGTGATCTTTTGTACTGGGAATGTCATGCCCGGTCAACTTTTGTATTGGGAAGGTCATGCCCGGTCAACTTTTGTATTGGGAAAGTCATGCCCGGTGAACTTTTGTATTGGGAAAGTCATGCCCGGTGAATTTTGTATTGGGAAAGTCATGCCCGGTGATCTTTTGTACTGGGAAAGTCATGCCCGGTGAACTTTTGTATGGGAAAAGTCATGCCCGGTGATCTTTTGTACTGGGAAAGTCATGCCCGGTGAACTTTTGTATGGGAAAAGTCATGCCCGGTGAACTTTTGTATGGGAAAAGTCATGCCCGGTGAACTTTTGTATTGGGAAAGTCATGCCCGGTGATCTTTTGTACTGGGAAAGTCATGCCCGGTGAACTTTTGTACTGGGAAAGTCATGCCCGGTGAACTTTTCTATTGGGAAAGTCATGCCCGGTGAACTTTTGTATTGGGAAAGTCATGCCCGGTGAACTTTTGTACTGGGAAAGTCATGCCCGGTGAACTTTTGTATTGGGAAAGTCATGCCCGGTGAACTTTTGTATTGGGAAAGTCATGCCCGGTGAACTTTTGTATTGGGAAAGTCATGCCCGGTGATCTTTTGTACTGGGAAAGTCATGCCCGGTGAACTTTTGTATGGGAAAGTCATGCCCGGTGAACTTTTGTATTGGGAAAGTCATGCCCGGTCAACTTTTGTATTGGGAAAGTCATGCCCGGTGAACTTTTGTATTGGGAAAGTCATGCCCGGTGAACTTTTGTATTGGGAAAGTCATGCCCGGTCAACTTTTGTATTGGGAAAGTCATGCCCGGTGAACTTTTGTATTGGGAATGTCATGCCCGGTGAACTTTTGTATTGGGAAAGTCATGCCCGGTGAACTTTTGTATTGGGAAAGTCATGCCCGGTCAACTTTTGTATTGGGAAAGTCATGCCCGGTGAACTTTTGTACTGGGAAAGTCATGCCCGGTGAACTTTTGTATTGGGAAAGTCATGCCCGGTGAACTTTTGTATTGGGAAAGTCATGCCCGGTGAACTTTTGTATTGGGAAAGTCATGCCCGGTGAACTTTTGTATTGGGAAAGTCATGCCCGGTGAACTTTTGTACTGGGAAAGTCATGCCCGGTGATCTTTTGTACTGGGAAAGTCATGCCCGGTGAACTTTTGTATTGGAAAAGTCATGCCCGGTGAACTTTTGTATTGGGAAAGTCATGCCCGGAAAGTCATGCCCGGTGAACTTTTGTATTGGGAAAGTCATGCCCGGTGAACTTTTGTATTGGGAAAGTCATGCCCGGTGAACTTTTGTATGGGAAAAGTCATGCCCGGTGATCTTTTGTACTGGGAAAGTCATGCCCGGTCAACTTTTGTATGGGAAAAGTCATGCTTGGTGAACTTTTGTATTGGGAAAGTCATGCCCGGTAAACTTTTGTATTAGGAAAGTCATGCCCGGTGATCTTTTGTACTGGGAAAGACATGCCCGGTGAACTTTTGTATTGGGAAAGTCATGCCCGGTGAACTTTTGTATTGGGAAAGTAATGCCCGGTGAACTTTTGTACTGGGAAAGTCATGCCCGGTGAACTTTTGTACTGGGAAAGTCATGCCCGGTAAACTTTTGTATTGGGAAAGTCATGCCCGGTGAACTTTTGTATGGGAAAAGTCATGCCCGGTGATCTTTTGTACTGGGAAAGTCATGCCCGGTGAACTTTTGTATGGGAAAAGTCATGTCCGGTGAACTTTTGTATTGGGAAAGTCATGCCCGGTGAACTTTTGTGTTGGGAAAGCCATGCCCGGTGAACTTTTGTATTGGGAAAGTCATGCCCGGTGAACTTTTGTATTGGGAAAGTCATGCCCGGTGAACTTTTGTATTGGGAAAGTCATGCCCGGTGAACTTTTGTATTGGGAAAGTCATGCCCGGTGAACTTTTGTATTGGGAAAGTCATGCCCGGTGAACTTTTGTATTGGGAAAGTCATGCCCGGTCAAATTTTGTATTGGGAAAGTCATGCCCGGTGAACTTTTGTATGGGAAAAGTCATGCCCGGTGAACTTTTGTATGGGAAAAGTCATGCCCGGTGAACTTTTGTATTGGGAAAGTCATGCCCGGTGAACTTTTGTATTGGGAAAGTCATGCCCGGTCAACTTTTGTATTGGGAAAGTCATGCCCGGTGATCTTTTGTACTGGGAAAGTCATGCCCGGTGAACTTTTGTATTGGGAAAGTCATGCCCGGTGAACTTTTGTATTGGGAAAGTCATGCCCGGTGAACTTTTGTATTGGGAAAGTCATGCCCGGTGAACTTTTGTATTGGGAAAGTCATGTCCGGTGAACTTTTGTATTGGGAAAGTCATGCCCGGTGAACTTTTGTATTGGGAAAGTCATGCCCGGTGAACTTTTGTATTGGGAAAGTCATGCCCGGTGAACTTTTGTATTGGGAAAGTCATGCCCGGTCAACTTTTGTATTGGGAAAGTCATGCCCGGTGAACTTTTGTATTGGGAAAGTCATGCCCGGTCAACTTTTGTACTGGGAAAGTCATGCCCGGTCAAGTTTTGTACTGGGAAAGTCATGCCCGGTGAACTTTTGTACTGGGAAAGTCATGCCCGGTCAACTTTTGTATTGGGAAAGTCATGCCCGGTCAACTTTTGTATTGGGAAAGTCATGCCCGGTGATCTTTTGTACTGGGAAAGTCATGCCCGGTGAACTTTTGTATTGGGAAAGTCATGCCCGGTGAACTTTTGTATAGGGAAAGTCATGCCCGGTGAACTTTTGTATTGGGAAAGTCATGCCCGGTGAACTTTTGTATTGGGAAAGTCATGTCCGGTGAACTTTTGTATTGGGAAAGTCATGCCCGGTGAACTTTTGTATTGGGAAAGTCATGCCCGGTGAACTTTTGTATTGGGAAAGTCATGCCCGGTGAACTTTTGTATTGGGAAAGTCATGCTCGGTGAACATTTGTACTGGGAAAGTCATGCCCGGTGAACTTTTGTATTGGGAAAGTCATGCCCGGTGAACTTTTGTATTGGGAAAGTCATGCCCGGTGAACTTTTGTACTGGGAAAGTCATGACCGGTGAACTTTTGTACTGGGAAAGTCATGCCCGGTCAACTTTTGTATTGGGAAAGTCATGCCCGGTGATCTTTTGTACTGGGAAAGTCATGCCCGGTGAACTTTTGTATTGGGAAAGTCATGCCCGGTGAACTTTTGTAGTGGGCAAGTCATGCCCGGTGAACTTTTGTATTGGGAAAGTCATGCCCGGTGAACTTTTGTACTGGGAAAGTCATGCCCGGTCAACTTTTGTATTGGGAAAGTCATGCCCGGTCAACTTTTGTATTGGGAAAGTCATGCCCGGTGAACTTTTGTATTGGGAAAGTCATGCCCGGTGAACTTTTGTATTGGGAAAGTCATGCCCGGTGAACTTTTGTATTGGGAAAGTCATGCCCGGTCAACTTTTGTATTGGGAAAGTCATGCTCGGTGAACATTTGTACTGGGAAAGTCATGCCCGGTGAACTTTTGTATTGGGAAAGTCATGCCCGGTGAACTTTTGTATTGGGAAAGTCATGCCCGGTGAACTTTTGTATTGGGAAAGTCATGCCGGTGAACTTTTGTATTGGGAAAGTCATGTCCGGTGAACTTTTGTATTGGGAAAGCCATGCCCGGTGAACTTTTGTACTGGGAAAGTCATGCCCGGTGAACTTTTGTATGGGAAAAGTCATGCCCGGTGAACTTTTGTATGGGAAAAGTCATGCCCGGTGAACTTTTGTATTGGGAAAGTCATGCCCGGTGATCTTTTGTACTGGGAAAAGTCATACCCGGTGATCTTTTGTACTGGGAAAGTCATGCCCGGTGAACTTTTGTACTGGGAAAGTCATGCCCGGTCAACTTTTGTATTGGGAAAGTCATGCCCGGTGAACTTTTGTACTGCGAAAGTCATGCCCGGTGATCTTTTGTACTGGGAAAGTCATGCCCCGTGAACTTTTGTATTGGGAAAGTCATGCCCGGTGATCTTTTGTACTGGGAAAAAGTCATGCCCGGTGATCTTTTGTACTGGGAAAGTCATGGCCGGTGAACTTTTGTATTGGGAAAGTCATGCCGGTGAACTTTTGTATGGGAAAAGTCATGCCCGGTGATCTTTTGTACTGGGAAAGTCATGCCCGGTCAACTTTTGTATGGGAAAAGTCATGCCCGGTGAACTTTTGTGTTGGGAAAGTCATGCCCGGTGAACTTTTGTATTGGGAAAAGTCATGCCCGGTGAACTTTTGTATTGGGAAAGTCATGCCCGGTGATGTTTTGTACTGGGAAAGTCATGCCCGGTGAACTTTTGTATTGGGAAAGTCATGCCCGGTGAACTTTTGTACTGGGAAAGTCATGCCCGGTGAACTTTTGTATGGGAAAAGTCATGCCCGGTGAACTTTTGTATTGGGAAAGTCATGCCCGGTGAACTTTTGTATTGGGAAAGTCATGCCCGGTGAACTTTTGTACTGGGAAAGTCATGCCCGGTGAACTTTTGTACTGGGAAAGTCATGCCCGGTGAACTTTTGTATTGGGAAAGTCATGCCCGGTGAACTTTTGTATTGGGAAAGTCATGCCCGGTGAACTTTTGTACTGGGAAAGTCATGCCCGGTGAACTTTTGTACTGGGAAAGTCATGCCCGGTGAACTTTTGTATTGGGAAAGTCATGCCCGGTGAACTTTTGTATTGGGAAAGTCATGCCCGGTGAACTTTTGTACTGGGAAAGTCATGCCCGGTCAACTTTTGTATTGGGAAAGTCATGCCCGGTGAATTTTGTATTGGGAAAGTTATGCCCAGTGAACTTTTGTATTGGGAAAGTCATGCCCGGTCAACTTTTGTATGGGAAAACTCATGCCCGGTGAACTTTTGTATGGGAAAAGTCATGCCCGGTGAACTTTTGTATTGGGAAAGTCATGCCCGGTGAACTTTTGTATGGGAAAAGATATGCCCGGTGATCTTTTGTACTGGGAAATTCATGCCCGGTCAACTTTTGTATGGGAAAAGTCATGCCCGGTGAACTTTTGTTGGGAAAGTCATGCCCGGTGAACTTTTGTATTGGGAAAGTCATGCCCGGTGAACTTTTGTATTGGGAAAGTCATGCCCGGTGATCTTTTGTACTGGGAAAGTCATGCCCGGTGAACTTTTGTATTGGGAAAGTCATGCCCGGTGAACTTTTGTACTGGGAAAGTCATGCCCGGTGATCTTTTGTATGGGAAAAGTCATGCCCGGTGAACTTTTGTATTGGGAAAGTCATGCCCGGTGAACTTTTGTATTGGGAAAGTCATGCCCGGTGAACTTTTGTACTAGGAAAGTCATGCCCAGTGAACTTTTGTACTGGGAAAGTCATGCCCGGTGAACTTTTGTATTTAGAAAGTCATGCCCGGTGAACTTTTGTATTGGGAAAGTCATGCCCGGTGAACTTTTGTACTGGGAAAGTCATGCCCGGTCAACTTTTGTATTGGGAAAGTCATGCCCGGTGAACTTTTGTATTGGGAAAGTCATGCCCGGTGATCTTTTGTACTGGGAAAGTCATGCCCGGTGAACTTTTGTATTGGGAAAGTCATGCCCGGTCAACTTTTGTATTGGGAAAGTCATGCCCGGTGAACTTTTGTACTGGGAAAGTCATGCCCGGTGAACTTTTGTATTTAGAAAGTCATGCCCGGTGAACTTTTGTATTGGGAAAGTCATGCCCGGTGAACTTTTGTATTGGGAAAGTCATGCCCGGTGATCTTTTATATGGGAAAAGTCATGCCCGGTGATCTTTTGTACTGGGAAAGTCATGCCCGGTGAACTTTTGTATTGGGAAAGTCATGCCCGGTGATCTTTTGTACTGGGAAAGTCATGCCCGGTGAACTTTTGTATTGGGAAAGTCATGCCCGGTGAACTTTTGTATTGGGAAAGTCATGCCCGGTGAACTTTTGTACTGGGAAAGTCATGCCCGGTGAACTTTTGTATTGGGAAAGTCATGCCCGCTGAACTTTTGTATTGGGAAAGTCATGCCCGGTGATCTTTTGTACTGGGAAAGTCATGCCCGGTGAACTTTTGTATGGGAAAAGTCATGCCCGGTGATCTTTTGTACTGGGAAAGTCATGCCCGGTGAACTTTTGTATTGGGAAAGTCATGCCCGGTGATCTTTTGTACTGGGAAAGTCATGCCCGGTGAACTTTTGTATGGGAAAAGTCATGCCCGGTGAACTTTTGTACTGGGAAAGTCATGCCCGGTGGTCTTTTGTACTGGGAAAGTCATGCCCGGACAACTTTTGTATTGGGAAAGTCATGCCCGGTGATCTTTTGTACTGGGAAAGTCATGCCCGGTCAACTTTTATATTGGGAAAGTCATGCCCGGTGAACTTTTGTACTGGGAAAGTCATGCCCGGTGAACTTTTGTATTGGGAAAGTCATGCCCGGTGAACTTTTATATTGGGAAAGTCATGCCCGGTGAACTTTTGTATTGGGAAAGTCATGCCCGGTCAACTTTTGTATTGGGAAAGTCATGCCCGGTGAACTTTTGTATTGGGAAACTCATGCCCGGTGAACTTTTGTATTGGGAAAGTCATGCCCGGTGATCTTTTGTACTGGGAAAGTCATGCCCGGTAAACTTTTGTATTGGGAAAGTCATGCCCGGTCAACTTTTGTATTGGGAAAGTCATGCCCGGTGAACTTTTGTATTGGGAAAGTCATGCCCTGTGATCTTTTGTACTGGGAAAGTCATGCCCGGTGAACTTTTGTATTGGGAAAGTCATGCCCGGTCAACTTTTGTATTGGGAAAGTCATGCCCGGTGAACTTTTGTATTGGGAAAGTCATGCCCGGTGATCTTTTGTACTGGGAAAGTCATGCCCGGTGAAGTTTTGTATGGGAAAAGTCATGCCCGGTGATCTTTTGTACTGGGAAAGTCATGCCCCGGTGAACTTTTGTATTGGGAAAGTCAAGCCCGGTGAACTTTTGTATTGGGAAAGTCATGCCCGGTGAACTTTTGTATGGGAAAAGTCATGCCCGGTGAACTTTTGTATTGGGAAAGTCATGCCCGGTGAACTTTTGTATTGGGAAAGTCATGCCCGGTGAACTTTTGTATTGGGAAAGTCATGCCCTGTGAACTTTTGTATTGGGAAAGTCATGCCCGGTGAACTTTTGTATTGGGAAAGTCATGCCCGGTGAACTTTTGTATTGGGAAAGTCATGCCCGGTGAACTTTTGTATTAGGAAAGTCATGCCCGGTGAACTTTTGTACTGGGAAAGTCATGCCCGGTGAACTTTTGTATTGGGAAAGTCATGCCCGGTGATCTTTTGTACTGGGAAAGTCATGCCCGGTCAACTTTTGTATTGGGAAAGTCATGCCCGGTGATCTTTTGTATTGGGAAAGTCATGCCCGGTGATCTTTTGTACTGGGAAAGTCATGCCCGGTCAACTTTTGTATTGGGAAAGCCATGCCCGGTGATCTTTTGTATTGGGAAAGTCATGCCCGGTGAATTTTTGTATTGGGAAAGTCATGCCCGGTGAACTTTTGTATTGGGAAAGTCATGCCCGGTGAACTTTTGTATTGGGAAAGTCATGCCCGGTGAAATTTTGTATTGGGAAAGTCATGCCCGGTGAACTTTTGTATTGGGAAAGTCATGCCCGGTGAACTTTTGTATTGGGAAAGTCATGCCCGGTGAACTTTTGTATTGGGAAAGTCATGCCCGGTGAACTTTTGTATTGGGAAAGTCATGGCCGGCGAACTTTTGTACTGGGAAAGTCATGCCCGGTGAACTTTTGTATTGGGAAAGTCATGCCCAGTGAACTTTTGTATTGGGAAAGTCATGCCCGGTGAACTTTTGTATTGGGAAAGTCATGCCCGGTGAACTTTTGTACTGGGAAAGTCATGCCCGGTGAACTTTTGTACTGGGAAAGTCATGCCCGGTCAACTTTTGTATTGGGAAAGTCATGCCCGGTGATCTTTTGTACTGGGAAAGTCATGCCCGGTGAACTTTTGTACTGGAAAGTCATGCCCGGTCAACTTTTGTATTGGGAAAGTCATGCCCGGTGATCTTTTGTACTGGGAAAGTCATGCCCGGTGAACTTTTGTATGGAAAAGTCATGCCCGGTGAACTTTTGTATGGGAAAAGTCATGCCCGGTGAACCTTTGTATTGGGAAAGTCATGCCCGGTGAACTTTTGTATTGGGAAAGTCATGCCCGGTGAACTTTTGTATTGGGAAAGTCATGCCCGGTGAACTTTTGTACTGGGAAAGTCATGCCCGGTGAACTTTTGTATTGGGAAAGTCATGCCCGGTGAACTTTTGTATTGGGAAAGTCATGCCCGGTGAACTTTTGTATGGGAAAAGTCATGCCCGGTGAACTTTTGTATTGGGAAAGTCATGCCCGGTCAACTTTTGTATTGGGAAAGTCATGCCCGGTGATCTTTTGTACTGGGAAAGTCATGCCCGGTGAACTTTTGTATTGGGAAAGTCATGTCCGGTGAACTTTTGTATTGGGAAAGCCATGCCCGGTGAACTTTTGTATTGGGAAAGTCATGCCCGGTCAACTTTTGTATTGGGAAAGTCATGCCCGGTGAACTTTTGTATTGGGAAAGTCATGCCCGGTCAACTTTTGTACTGGGAAAGTCATGCCCGGTGAACTTTTGTATTGGGAAAGTCATGCCCGGTGAACTTTTGTATTGGGAAAGTCATGCCCGGTGAACTTTTGTATTGGGAAAGTCATGCCCGGTCAACTTTTGTATTAGGAAAGTCATGCCCGGTGAACTTTTATACTGGGAAAGTCATGCCCGGTGAACTTTTGTATTGGGAAAGTCATGCCCGGTGAACTTTTGTATTGGGAAAGTCATGACCGGTGAACTTTTGTATTGGGAAAGTCATGCCCGGTGAACTTTTGTATTGGGAAAGTCATGCCCGGTGATCTTTTGCACTGGGAAAGTCATGCCCGGTGAACTTTTGTATTGGGAAAGTCATGCCCGGTCAACTTTTGTATTGGGAAAGTCATGCCCGGTGAACTTTTGTACTGGGAAAGTCATGCCCGGTGAACTTTTGTATTGGGAAAGTCATGCCCGGTGAACTTTTGTATTGGGAAAGTCATGCCCGGTCAACTTTTGTATTGGGAAAGTCATGCCCGGTCAACTTTTGTATTGGGAAAGTCATGCCCGGTGATCTTTTGTACTGGGAAAGTCATGCCCGGTGAACTTTTGTATTGGGAAAGTCATGCCCGGTGAACTTTTGTATTGGGAAAGTCATGCCCGGTGAACTTTTGTATGGGAAAAGTCATGCCCGGTCAACTTTTGTATTGGGAAAGTCATGCCCGGTGAACTTTTGTATGGGAAAAGTCATGCCCGGTGAACTTTTGTATTGGGAAAGTCATGCCCGGTGAACATTTGTATGGGAAAAGTCATGCCCGGTGAACTTTTGTATGGGAAAAGTCATGCCCGGTGAACTTTTGTATTGGGAAATTCATGCCCGGTGAACTTTTGTATTGGGAAAGTCATGCCCGGTGAACTTTTGTATTGGGAAAGTCATGCCCGGTGATCTTTTGTACTGGGAAAGTCATGCCCGGTGAACTTTTGTATTGGGAAAGTCATGCCCGGTAAACTTTTGTGTTGGGAAAGTCATGCCCGGTGAACATTTGTACTGGGAAAGTCAAGCCCGGTGAACTTTTGTATTGGGAAAGTCATGCCCGGTGATCTTTTGTACTGGGAAAGTCATGCCCGGTGAACTTTTGTATTGGGAAAGTCATGCCCGGTGAATTTTTGTATTGGGAAAGTCATGCCCGGTGAACATTTGTACTGGGAAAGTCATGCCCGGTCAACTTTTGTATTGGGAAAGTCATGCCCGGTGATCTTTTGTACTGGGAAAGTCATGCCCGGTGAACTTTTGTATTGGGAAAGTCATGCCCGGTGATCTTTTGTACTGGGAAAGTCATGCCCGGTGAACTTTTGTATTGGGAAAGTCATGCCCGGTGAACTTTTGTATTGGGGAAGTCATGCCCGGTGAACTTTTGTATTGGGAAAGTCATGCCCGGTGAACTTTTGTATTGGGAAAGTCATGCCCGGTGAACTTTTGTATTGGGAAAGTCATGCCCGGTGAACTTTTGTATTGGGAAAGTCACGCCCGGTGAACTCTTGTATTGGGAAAGTCATGCCCGGTGAACTTTTGTATGGGAAAAGTCATGCCCGGTGAACTTTTGTATTGGGAAAGTCATGCCCGGTGAACTTTTGTATTGGGAAAGTCATGCCCGGTGATCTTTTGTACTGGGAAAGTCATGCCCGGTGAACTTTTGTATGGGAAAAGTCATGCCCGGTGAACTTTTGTATTGGGAAAGTCATGCCCGGTGATCTTTTGTATTGGGAAAGTCATGCCCGATGAACATTTGTACTGGGAAAGTCATGCCCGGTCAACTTTTGTATTGGGAAAGTCATGCCCGGTGATCTTTTGTACTGGGAAAGTCATGCCCGGTGAACTTTTGTATTGGGAAAGTCATGCCCGGTGAACTTTTGTATTGGGAAAGTCATGCCCGGTGAACTTTTGTATTTTGAAAGTCATGCCCGGTGAACTTTTGTATTGGGAAAGTCATGCCCGGTGAACTTTTGTATTGGGAAAGTCATGCCCGGTGAACTTTTGTATTGGGAAAGTCATGCCCGGTGATCTTTTGTACTGGGAAAGTCATGCCCGGTGATCTTTTGTACTGGGAAAGTCATGCCCGGTGAACTTTTGTACTGGGAAAGTCATGCCCGGAGAACTTTTGTATTGGGAAAGTCATGCCCGGTGAACTTTTGTATTGGGAAAGTCATGCCCGGTGAACTTTTGTATTGGGAAAGTCATGCCCGGTGAACATTTGTACTGGGAAAGTCATGCCCGGTCAACTTTTGTATTGGAAAGTCATGCCCGGTGATCTTTTGTACTGGGAAAGTCATGCCCGGTGAACTTTTGTATTGAGAAAGTCATGCCCGGTGAACTTTTGTATTGGGAAAGTCATGCCCGGTGAACTTTTGTATTGGGAAAGTCATGCCCGGTGAACTTTTGTATTGGGAAAGTCATGCCCGGTGAACTTTTGTATTGGGAAAGTCATGCCCGGTGAACTTTTGTATGGGAAAAGTCATGCCCGGTGAACTTTTGTATTGGGAAAGTCATGCCCGGTGAACTTTTGTATTGGGAAAGTCATGCCCGGTGATCTTTTGTACTGGGAAAGTCATGCCCGGTGAACTTTTGTATGGGAAAAGTCATGCCCGGTGAACTTTTGTATTGGGAAAGTCATGCCCGGTCAACTTTTGTATTGGGAAAGTCATGCCCGGTGATCTTTTGTACTGGGAAAGTCATGCCCGGTGATCTTTTGTATTGGGAAAGTCATGCCCGGTGAACTTTTGTATTGGGAAAATCATGCCCGGTGATCTTTTGTACTGGGAAAGTCATGCCCGGTGAACCTTGTATTGGGAAAGTCATGCCCGGTGAACTTTTGTATGGGAAAAGTCATGCCCGGTGAACTTTGGTATTGGGAAAGTCATGCCCGGTGAACTTTTGTATTGGGAAAGTCATGCCCGGTGAACTTTTGTATTGGGAAAGTCATGAACGGTGAACTTTTGTATTGGGAAAGTCATGCCCGGTGAACTTTTGTATTGGGAAAGTCATGCCCGGTGAACTTTTGTATTGGGAAAGTCATGCCCGGTGATCTTTTGTACTGGGAAAGTCATGCCCGGTGAACTTTTGTATGGGAAAAGTCATGCCCGGTGATCTTTTGTACTGGGAAAGTCATGCCCGGTCAACTTTTGTATGGGAAAAGTCATGCCCGGTGAACTTTTGTATTGGGAAAGTCATGCCCGGTCAACTTTTGTGTTAGGAAAGTCATGCCCGGTGAACTTTCGTACTGGGAAAGTCATGCCCGGTGATCTTTTGTATTGGGAAAGTCATGCCCGGTGAACTTGTGTATTGGGAAAGTCATGCCCGGTGAACTTTTGTATGGGAAAAGTCATGCCCGGTGAACTTTTGTATTGGGAAAGTCATGCCCGGTGATCTTTTGTATTGGGAAAGTCATGCCCGGTGAACTTTTGTATTGGGAAAGTCATGCCCGGTGAACTTTTGTATTGGGAAAGTCATGCCCGGTGAACTTTTGTATTGGGAAAGTCATGCCCGGTGAACTTTTGTATTGGGAAAGTCATGCCCGGTGAACTTTTGTATTGGGAAAGTCATGCCCGGTGATCTTTTGTACTGGGAAAGTCATGCCCGGTGAACTTTTGTATGGGAAAAGTCATGCCCGGTGAACTTTTGTATTGGGAAAGTCATGCCCGGTGAACTTTTGTATTGGGAAAGTCATGCCCGGTGAACATTTGTACTGGGAAAGTCATGTTCGGTCAACTTTTGTATTGGGAAAGTCATGCCCGGTGAACTTTTGTATTGGGAAAGTCATGCCCGGTGAACTTTTGTATTGGGAAAGTCATGCCCGGTGAACTTTTGTATTGGGAAAGTCATGCCCGGTGAACTTTTGTATTGGGAAAGTCACGCCCGGTGAACTCTTGTATTGGGAAAGTCATGCCCGGTGAACTTTTGTATGGGAAAAGTCATGCCCGGTGAACTTTTGTATTGGGAAAGTCATGCCCGGTGAACTTTTGTATTGGGAAAGTCATGCCCGGTGATCTTTTGTACTGGGAAAGTCATGCCCGGTGAACTTTTGTATGGGAAAAGTCATGCCCGGTGAACTTTTGTATTGGGAAAGTCATGCCCGGTGATCTTTTGTATTGGGAAAGTCATGCCCGATGAACATTTGTACTGGGAAAGTCATGCCCGGTCAACTTTTGTATTGGGAAAGTCATGCCCGGTGATCTTTTGTACTGGGAAAGTCATGCCCGGTGAACTTTTGTATTGGGAAAGTCATGCCCGGTGAACTTTTGTATTGGGAAAGTCATGCCCGGTGAACTTTTGTATTTTGAAAGTCATGCCCGGTGAACTTTTGTATTGGGAAAGTCATGCCCGGTGAACTTTTGTATTGGGAAAGTCATGCCCGGTGAACTTTTGTATTGGGAAAGTCATGCCCGGTGATCTTTTGTACTGGGAAAGTCATGCCCGGTGATCTTTTGTACTGGGAAAGTCATGCCCGGTGAACTTTTGTATTGGGAAAGTCATGCCCGGTGAACTTTTGTATTGGGAAAGTCATGCCCGGTGATCTTTTGTACTGGGAAAGTCATGCCCGGTGAACTTTTGTATGGGAAAAGTCATGCCCGGTGAACTTTTGTATTGGGAAAGTCATGCCCGGTCAACTTTTGTATTGGGAAAGTCATGCCCGGTGATCTTTTGTACTGGGAAAGTCATGCCCGGTGATCTTTTGTATTGGGAAAGTCATGCCCGGTGAACTTTTGTATTGGGAAAATCATGCCCGGTGATCTTTTGTACTGGGAAAGTCATGCCCGGTGAACCTTGTATTGGGAAGTCATGCCCGGTGAACTTTTGTATGGGAAAAGTCATGCCCGGTGAACTTTGGTATTGGGAAAGTCCATGCCCGGTGAACTTTTGTATTGGGAAAGTCATGCCCGGTGAACTTTTGTATTGGGAAAGTCATGAACGGTGAACTTTTGTATTGGGAAAGTCATGCCCGGTGAACTTTTGTATTGGGAAAGTCATGCCCGGTGAACTTTTGTATTGGGAAAGTCATGCCCGGTGATCTTTTGTACTGGGAAAGTCATGCCCGGTGAACTTTTGTATGGGAAAAGTCATGCCCGGTGATCTTTTGTACTGGGAAAGTCATGCCCGGTCAACTTTTGTATGGGAAAAGTCATGCCCGGTGAACTTTTGTATTGGGAAAGTCATGCCCGGTCAACTTTTGTGTTAGGAAAGTCATGCCCGGTGAACTTTCGTACTGGGAAAGTCATGCCCGGTGATCTTTTGTATTGGGAAAGTCATGCCCGGTGAACTTTTGTATTGGGAAAGTCATGCCCGGTGAACTTTTGTATGGGAAAAGTCATGCCCGGTGAACTTTTGTATTGGGAAAGTCATGCCCGGTGATCTTTTGTATTGGGAAAAGTCATGCCCGGTGAACTTTTGTATTGGGAAAGTCATGCCCGGTGAACTTTTGTATTGGGAAAGTCATGCCCGGTGAACTTTTGTATTGGGAAAGTCATGCCCGGTGAACTTTTGTATTGGGAAAGTCATGCCCGGTGATCTTTTGTACTGGGAAAGTCATGCCCGGTGAACTTTTGTATGGGAAAAGTCATGCCCGGTGAACTTTTGTATTGGGAAAGTCATGCCCGGTGAACTTTTGTATTGGGAAAGTCATGCCCGGTGAACATTTGTACTGGGAAAGTCATGTTCGGTCAACTTTTGTATTGGGAAAGTCATGCCCGGAGATCTTTTGTACTGGGAAAGTCATGCCCGGTGAACTTTTGTATTGGGAAAGTCATGCCCGGTGAACTTTTGTATTGGGAAAGTCATGCCCGGTGAACTTTTGTATTGGAAAGTCATGCCCGGTGAACTTTTGTATTGGGAAAGTCACGCCCGGTGAACTCTTGTATTGGGAAAGTCATGCCCGGTGAACTTTTGTATGGGAAAAGTCATGCCCGGTGAACTTTTGTATTGGGAAAGTCATGCCCGGTGAACTTTTGTATTGGGAAAGTCATGCCCGGTGATCTTTTGTACTGGGAAAGTCATGCCCGGTGAACTTTTGTATGGGAAAAGTCATGCCCGGTGAACTTTTGTATTGGGAAAGTCATGCCCGGTGATCTTTTGTATTGGGAAAGTCATGCCCGATGAACATTTGTACTGGGAAAGTCATGCCCGGTCAACTTTTGTATTGGGAAAGTCATGCCCGGTGATCTTTTGTACTGGGAAAGTCATGCCCGGTGAACTTTTGTATTGGGAAAGTCATGCCCGGTGAACTTTTGTATTGGGAAAGTCATGCCCGGTGAACTTTTGTATTTTGAAAGTCATGCCCGGTGAACTTTTGTATTGGGAAAGTCATGCCCGGTGAACTTTTGTATTGGGAAAGTCATGCCCGGTGAACTTTTGTATTGGGAAAGTCATGCCCGGTGATCTTTTGTACTGGGAAAGTCATGCCCGGTGATCTTTTGTACTGGGAAAGTCATGCCCGGTGAACTTTTGTACTAGGAAAGTCATGCCCGGAGAACTTTTGTATTGGGAAAGTCATGCCCGGTGAACTTTTGTATTGGGAAAGTCATGCCCGGTGAACTTTTGTATTGGGAAAGTCATGCCCGGTGAACATTTGTACTGGGAAAGTCATGCCCGGTCAACTTTTGTATTGGGAAAGTCATGCCCGGTGATCTTTTGTACTGGGAAAGTCATGCCCGGTGAACTTTTGTATTGAGAAAGTCATGCCCGGTGAACTTTTGTATTGGGAAAGTCATGCCCGGTGAACTTTTGTATTGGGAAAGTCATGCCCGGTGAACTTTTGTATTGGGAAAGTCATGCCCGGTGAACTTTTGTATTGGGAAAGTCATGCCCGGTGAACTTTTGTATGGGAAAGTCATGCCCGGTGAACTTTTGTATTGGGAAAGTCATGCCCGGTGAACTTTTGTATTGGGAAAGTCATGCCCGGTGATCTTTTGTACTGGGAAAGTCATGCCCGGTGAACTTTTGTATGGGAAAAGTCATGCCCGGTGAACTTTTGTATTGGGAAAGTCATGCCCGGTCAACTTTTGTATTGGGAAAGTCATGCCCGGTGATCTTTTGTACTGGGAAAGTCATGCCCGGTGATCTTTTGTATTGGGAAAGTCATGCCCGGTGAACTTTTGTATTGGGAAAATCATGCCGGTGATCTTTTGTACTGGGAAAGTCATTCCCGGTGAACCTTGTATTGGGAAAGTCATGCCCGGTGAACTTTTGTATGGGAAAAGTCATGCCCGGTGAACTTTGGTATTGGGAAAGTCATGCCCGGTGAACTTTTGTATTGGGAAAGTCATGCCCGGTGAACTTTTGTATTGGGAAAGTCATGAACGGTGAACTTTTGTATTGGGAAAGTCATGCCCGGTGAACTTTTGTATTGGGAAAATCATGCCCGGTGATCTTTTGTACTGGGAAAGTCATGCCCGGTGAACCTTGTATTGGGAAAGTCATGCCCGGTGAACTTTTGTATGGGAAAAGTCATGCCCGGTGAACTTTGGTATTGGGAAAGTCATGCCCGGTGAACTTTTGTATTGGGAAAGTCATGCCCGGTGAACTTTTGTATTGGGAAAGTCATGAACGGTGAACTTTTGTATTGGGAAAGTCATGCCCGGTGAACTTTTGTATTGGGAAAGTCATGCCCGGTGAACTTTTGTATTGGGAAAGTCATGCCCGGTGATCTTTTGTACTGGGAAAGTCATGCCCGGTGAACTTTTGTATGGGAAAAGTCATGCCCGGTGATCTTTTGTACTGGGAAAGTCATGCCCGGTCAACTTTTGTATGGGAAAAGTCATGCCCGGTGAACTTTTGTATTGGGAAAGTCATGCCCGGTCAACTTTTGTGTTAGGAAAGTCATGCCCGGTGAACTTTCGTACTGGGAAAGTCATGCCCGGTGATCTTTTGTATTGGGAAAGTCATGCCCGGTGAACTTTTGTATTGGGAAAGTCATGCCCGGTGAACTTTTGTATGGGAAAAGTCATGCCCGGTGAACTTTTGTATTGGGAAAGTCATGCCCGGTGATCTTTTGTATTGGGAAAGTCATGCCCGGTGAACTTTTGTATTGGGAAAGTCATGCCCGGTGAACTTTTGTATTGGGAAAGTCATGCCCGGTGAACTTTTGTATTGGGAAAGTCATGCCCGGTGAACTTTTGTATTGGGAAAGTCATGCCCGGTGATCTTTTGTACTGGGAAAGTCATGCCCGGTGAACTTTTGTATGGGAAAAGTCATGCCCGGTGAACTTTTGTATTGGGAAAGTCATGCCCGGTGAACTTTTGTATTGGGAAAGTCATGCCCGGTGAACATTTGTACTGGGAAAGTCATGTTCGGTCAACTTTTGTATTGGGAAAGTCATGCCCGGAGATCTTTTGTACTGGGAAAGTCATGCCCGGTGAACTTTTGTATTGGGAAAGTCATGCCCGGTGAACTTTTGTATTGGGAAAGTCATGCCCGGTGAACTTTTGTATTGGGAAAGTCATGCCCGGTGAACTTTTGTATTGGGAAAATCATGCCCGGTGAACTTTTGTATTGGGAAAGTCATGCCCGGTGAACTTTTGTATGGGAAAAGTCATGCCCGGTGAACTTTTGTATTGGGAAAGTCATGCCCGGTGAACTTTTGTATTGGGAAAGTCATGCCCGGTGATCTTTTGTACTGGGAAAGTCATGCCCGGTGAACTTTTATATGGAAAAAGTCATGCCCGGTGAACTTTTGTATTGGGAAAGTCATGCCCGGTGAACTTTTGTATTGGGAAAGTCATGCCCGGTGAACTTTTGTATGGGAAAGTCATGCCCGGTGAACTTTTGTATTGGGAAAGTCATGCCCGGTGATCTTTTGTACTGGGAAAGTCATGCCCGGTGAACTTTTGTATTGGGAAAGTCATGCCCGGTGAACTTTTGTATGGGAAAAGTCATGCCCGGTGAACTTTTGTATTGGGAAAGTCATGTCCGGTGAACTGTTGTATTGGGAAAGTCATGCCCGGTGAACTTTTGTATTGGGAAAGTCATGCCCGGTGAACTTTTGTATTGGGAAAGTCATGCCCGGTGAACTTTTGTATTGGGAAAGTCATGCCCGGTGAACTTTTGTATTGGGAAAGTCATGCCCGGTGATCTTTTGTACTGGGAAAGTCATGCCCGGTGAACTTTTGTATTGGGAAAGTCATGCCCGGTGATCTTTTGTACTGGGAAAGTCATGCCCGGTGAACTTTTGTATTGGGAAAGTCATGCCCGGTTAACTTTTGTATTGGGAAAGTCATGCCCGGTGAACATTTGTACTGGGAAAGTCATGCCCGGTCAACTTTTGTATTGGGAAAGTCATGCCCGGTGATCTTTTGTACTGGGAAAGTCATGCCCGGTGAACTTTTGTATTGGGAAAGTCATGCCCGGTGAACTTTTGTATTGGGAAAGTCATGCCCGGTGAACTTTTGAATTGGGAAAGTCATGCCCGGTGATCTTTTGTATTGGGAAAGTCATGCCCGGTGAACTTTTGTACTGGGAAAGTCATGCCCGGTGAACTTTTGTATTGGGAAAGTCATGCCCGGTCAACTTTTGTATTGGGAAAGTCATGCCCGGTGAACTTTTGTATGGGAAAAGTCATGCCCGGTGATCTTTTGTACTGGGAAAGTCATGCCCGGTCAACTTTTGTATGGGAAAAGTCATGCCCGGTGAACTTTTGTATTGGGAAAGTCATGCCCGGTCAACTTTTGTATTGGGAAAGTCATGCCCGGTGATCTTTTGTACTGGGAAAGTCATGCCCGGTGAACTTTTGTACTGGGAAAGTCATGCCCGGTGAAGTTTTGTATTGGGAAAGTCATGCCCGGTGAACTTTTGTATTGGGAAAGTCATGCCCGGTGAACTTTTGTATTGGGAAAGTCATGCCCGGTCACCTTTTGTATTGGGAAAGTCATGCCCGGTGAACTTTTGTATTGGGAAAGTCATGCCCGGTCAACTTTTGTATTGGGAAAGTCATGCCCGGTGATCTTTTGTACTGGGAAAGTCATGCCCGGTGAACTTTTGTATGGGAAAAGTCATGCCCGGTCAACTTTTGTATTGGGAAAGTCATGCCCGGTCAACTTTTGTATTGGGAAAGTCATGCCCGGTGATCTTTTGTACTGGGGAAAGTCATGCCCGGTGAACTTTTGTATTGGGAATGTCATGCCCGGTCAACTTTTGTACTGGGAAAGTCATGCCCGGTGAACTTTTGTACTGGGAAATTCATGCCCGGTCAACTTTTGTATTGGGAAAGTCATGCCCGGTGAACTTTTGTATTGGGAAAGTCATGCCCGGTGAACTTTTGTACTGGGAAAGTCATGCCCGGTGATCTTTTGTACTGGGAAAGTCATGCCCGGTGAACTTTTGTATTGGAAAAGTCATGCCCGGTGAACTTTTGTATTGGGAAAGTCATGCCCGGTCAACTTTTGTATTGGGAAAGTCATGCCCGGTGAACTTTTGTATTGGGAAAGTCATGCCCGGTGAACTTTTGTACTGGGAAAGTCATGCCCGGTGAACTTTTGTATTGGGAAAGTCATGCCCGGTGATCTTTTGTACTGGAAAGTCATGCCCGGTGAACTTTTGTTTTGGGAAAGTCATGCCCGGTGAACTTTTGTATTGGGAAAGTCATGCCCGGTGAACTTTTGTATTGGGAAATTCATGCCCGGTGATCTTTTGTACTGGGAAAGTCATGCCCGGTGAACTTTTGTATGGGAAAAGTAATGCCCGGTGATCTTTTGTACTGGGAAAGTCATGCCCGGTGAACTTTTGTATGCGAAAAGTCATGCCCGGTGAAATTTGTATGGGAAAAGTCATGCCCGGTGAACTTTTGTATTGAGAAAGTCATGCCCGGTGATCTTTTGTACTGGGAAAGTCATGCCCGGTGAACTTTTGTACTGGGAAAGTCATGCCCGGTTAACTTTTGTATTGGGAAAGTCATGCCCGGTGAACTTTTGTATTGGGAAAGTCATGCCCGGTGAACTTTTGTATTGGGAAAGTCATGCCCGGTGAACTTTTGTATTGGGAAAGTCATGCCCGGTGAACTTTTGTATTGGGAAAGTCATGCCCGGTGAACTTTTGTATTGGGAAAGTCATGCCCGGTGAACTTTTGTATGGGAAAAGTCATGCCCGGTGAACTTTTGTATTGGGAAAGTCATGCCCGGTGAACTTTTGTATTGGGAAAGTCATGCCCGGTGATCTTTTGTACTGGGAAAGTCATGCCCGGTGAACTTTTATATGGGAAAAGTCATGCCCGGTGAACTTTTGTATTGGGAAAGTCATGCCCGGTGAACTTTTGTATTGGGAAAGTCATGCCCGGTGAACTTTTGTATGGGAAAGTCATGCCCGGTGAACTTTTGTATGGGAAAGTCATGCCCGGTGATCTTTTGTACTGGGAAAGTCATGCCCGGTGAACTTTTGTATTGGGAAAGTCATGCCCGGTGAACTTTTGAATGGGAAAAGTCATGCCCGGTCAACTTTTGTATTGGGAAAGTCATGCCCGGTCAACTTTTGTATTGGGAAAGTCATGCCCGGTGAACTTTTGTATTGGGAAAGTCATGCCCGGTGAACTTTTGTACTGGGAAAGTCATGCCCGGTGATCTTTTGTACTGGGAAAGTCATGCCCGGTGAACTTTTGTATTGGAAAAGTCATGCCCGGTGAACTTTTGTATTGGGAAAGTCATGCCCGGTCAACTTTTGTATTGGGAAAGTCATGCCCGGTGAACTTTTGTATTGGGAAAGTCATGCCCGGTGATCTTTTGTACTGGGAAAGTCATGCCCGGTGAACTTTTATATGGGAAAAGTCATGCCCGGTGAACTTTTGTATTGGGAAAGTCATGCCCGGTGAACTTTTGTATTGGGAAAGTCATGCCCGGTGAACTTTTGTATGGGAAAGTCATGCCCGGTGAACTTTTGTATTGGGAAAGTCATGCCCGGTGATCTTTTGTACTGGGAAAGTCATGCCCGGTGAACTTTTGTATTGGGAAAGTCATGCCCGGTGATCTTTTGTACTGGGAAAGTCATGCCCGGTGAACTTTTATATGGGAAAAGTCATGCCCGGTGAACTTTTGTATTGGGAAAGTCATGCCCGGTGAACTTTTGTATTGGGAAAGTCATGCCCGGTGAACTTTTGTACTGGGAAAGTCATGCCCGGTGATCTTTTGTACTGGGAAAGTCATGCCCGGTGAACTTTTGTATTGGAAAAGTCATGCCCGGTGAACTTTTGTATTGGGAAAGTCATGCCCGGTCAACTTTTGTATTGGGAAAGTCATGCCCGGTGAACTTTTGTATTGGGAAAGTCATGCCCGGTGAACTTTTGTACTGGGAAAGTCATGCCCGGTGAACTTTTGTATTGGGAAAGTCATGCCCGGTGATCTTTTGTACTGGGAAAGTCATGCCCGGTGAACTTTTGTTTTGGGAAAGTCATGCCCGGTGAACTTTTGTATTGGGAAAGTCATGCCCGGTGAACTTTTGTATTGGGAAATTCATGCCCGGTGATCTTTTGTACTGGGAAAGTCATGCCCGGTGAACTTTTGTATGGGAAAAGTAATGCCCGGTGATCTTTTGTACTGGGAAAGTCATGCCCGGTGAACTTTTGTATGCGAAAAGTCATGCCCGGTGAAATTTGTATGGGAAAAGTCATGCCCGGTGAACTTTTGTATTGAGAAAGTCATGCCCGGTGATCTTTTGTACTGGGAAAGTCATGCCCGGTGAACTTTTGTACTGGGAAAGTCATGCCCGGTTAACTTTTGTATTGGGAAAGTCATGCCCGGTGAACTTTTGTATTGGGAAAGTCATGCCCGGTGAACTTTTGTATTGGGAAAGTCATGCCCGGTGAACTTTTGTATTGGGAAAGTCATGCCCGGTGAACTTTTGTATTGGGAAAGTCATGCCCGGTGAACTTTTGTATTGGGAAAGTCATGCCCGGTGAACTTTTGTATGGGAAAAGTCATGCCCGGTGAACTTTTGTATTGGGAAAGTCATGCCCGGTGAACTTTTGTATTGGGAAAGTCATGCCCGGTGATCTTTTGTACTGGGAAAGTCATGCCCGGTGAACTTTTATATGGGAAAAGTCATGCCCGGTGAACTTTTGTATTGGGAAAGTCATGCCCGGTGAACTTTTGTATTGGGAAAGTCATGCCCGGTGAACTTTTGTATGGGAAAGTCATGCCCGGTGAACTTTTGTATTGGGAAAGTCATGCCCGGTGATCTTTTGTACTGGGAAAGTCATGCCCGGTGAACTTTTGTATTGGGAAAGTCATGCCCGGTGAACTTTTGTATGGGAAAAGTCATGCCCGGTGAACTTTTGTATTGGGAAAGTCATGCCCGGTGAACTTTTGTATTGGGAAAGTCATGCCCGGTGAACTTTTGTATTGGGAAAGTCATGCCCGGTGAACTTTTGTATTGGGAAAGTCATGCCCGGTGAACTTTTGTATTGGGAAAGTCATGCCCGGTGAACTTTTGTATTGGGAAAGTCATGCCCGGTGATCTTTTGTACTGGGAAAGTCATGCCCGGGGAACTTTTGTATTGGGAAAGTCATGCCCGGTGATCTTTTGTACTGGGAAAGTCATGCCCGGTGAACTTTTGTATTGGGAAAGTCATGCCCGGTTAACTTTTGTATTGGGAAAGTCATGCCCGGTGAACATTTGTACTGGGAAAGTCATGCCCGGTCAACTTTGGTATTGGGAAAGTCATGCCCGGTGATCTTTTGTACTGGGAAAGTCATGCCCGGTGAACTTTTGTATTGGGAAAGTCATGCCCGGTGAACTTTTGTATTGGGAAAGTCATGCCCGGTGAACTTTTGTATTGGGAAAGTCATGCCCGGTGAACTTTTGTATTGGGAAAGTCATGCCCGGTGAACTTTTGAATGGGAAAAGTCATGCCCGGTCAACTTTTGTATTGGGAAAGTCATGCCCGGTGAACTTTTGTATTGGGAAAGTCATGCCCGGTGAACTTTTGTATTGGGAAAGTCATGCCCGGTGAACTTTTGTATTGGGAAAGTCATGCCCGGTGATCTTTTGTACTGGGAAAGTCATGCCCGGGGAACTTTTGTATTGGGAAAGTCATGCCCGGTGATCTTTTGTACTGGGAAAGCCATGCCCGGTGAACTTTTGTATTGGGAAAGTCATGCCCGGTTAACTTTTGTATTGGGAAAGTCATGCCCGGTGAACATTTGTACTGGGAAAGTCATGCCCGGTCAACTTTGGTATTGGGAAAGTCATGCCCGGTGATCTTTTGTACTGGGAAAGTCATGCCCGGTGAACTTTTGTATGGGAAAAGTCATGCCCGGTCAACTTTTGTATTGGGAAAGTCATGCCCGGTCAACTTTTGTATTGGGAAAGTCATGCCCGGTGATCTTTTGTACTGGGAAAGTCATGCCCGGTGAACTTTTGTACTGGGAAAGTCATGCCCGGTGAACTTTTGTATTGGGAAAGTCATGCCCGGTGAACTTTTGTATTGGGAAAGTCATGCCCGGTGAACTTTTGTATTGGGAAAGTCATGCCCGGTCAACTTTTGTATTGGGAAAGTCATGCCCGGTGAACTTTTGTATTGGGAAAGTCATGCCCGGTCAACTTTTGTATTGGGAAAGTCATGCCCGGTGATCTTTTGTACTGGGAAAGTCATGCCCGGTGAACTTTTGTATGGGAAAAGTCATGCCCGGTCAACTTTTGTATTGGGAAAGTCATGCCCGGTCAACTTTTGTATTGGGAAAGTCATGCCCGGTGATCTTTTGTACTGGGAAAGTCATGCCCGGTGAACTTTTGTATTGGGAAAGTCATGCCCGGTCAACTTTTGTACTGGGAAAGTCATGCCCGGTGAACTTTTGTACTGGGAAAGTCATGCCCGGTCAACTTTTGTATTGGGAAAGTCATGCCCGGTGAACTTTTGTATTGGGAAAGTCATGCCCGGTGAACTTTTGTACTGGGAAAGTCATGCCCGGTGATCTTTTGTACTGGGAAAGTCATGCCCGGTGAACTTTTGTATTGGAAAAGTCATGCCCGGTGAACATTTGTATTGGAAAAGTCATGCCCGGTGAACTTTTGTATTGGGAAAGTCATGCCCGGTCACTTTTGTATTGGGAAAGTCATGCCCGGTGAACTTTTGTATTGGGAAAGTCATGCCCGGTGAACTTTTGTATTGGGAAAGTCATGCCCGGTGAACTTTTGTATTGGGAAAGTCATGCCCGGTCAACTTTTGTATTGGGAAAGTCATGCCCGGTGAACTTTTGTATTGGGAAAGTCATGCCCGGTCAACTTTTGTATTGGGAAAGACATGCCCGGTGATCTTTTGTACTGGGGAAAGTCATGCCCGGTGAACTTTTGTATGGGAAAAGTCATGCCCGGTCAACTTTTGTATTGGGAAAGTCATGCCCGGTCAACTTTTGTATTGGGAAAGTCATGCCCGGTGATCTTTTGTACTGGGAAAGTCATGCCCGGTGAACTTTTGTATTGGGAAAGTCATGCCCGGTCAACTTTTGTACTGGGAAAGTCATGCCCGGTGAACTTTTGTACTGGGAAAGTCATGCCCGGTCAACTTTTGTATTGGGAAAGTCATGCCCGGTGAACTTTTGTATTGGGAAAGTCATGCCCGGTGAACTTTTGTACTGGGAAAGTCATGCCCGGTGATCTTTTGTACTGGGAAAGTCATGCCCGGTGAATTTTTGTATTGGAAAAGTCATGCCCGGTGAACTTTTGTATTGGGAAAGTCATGCCCGGTCAACTTTTGTATTGGGAAAGTCATGCCCGGTGAACTTTTGTATTGGGAAAGTCATGCCCGGTGAACTTTTGTATTGGGAAAGTCATGCCCAGTGAACTTTTGTATTGGGAAAGTCATGCCCGGTGAACTTTTGTACTGGGAAAGTCATGCCCGGTGAACTTTTGTATTGGGAAAGTCATGCCCGGTGATCTTTTGTACTGGGAAAGTCATGCCCGGTGAACTTTTGTATTGGGAAAGTCATGCCCGGTGAACTTTTGTATTGGGAAAGTCATGCCCGGTGAACTTTTGTATTGGGAAATTCATGCCCGGTGATCTTTGTACTGGGAAAGTCATGCCCGGTGAACTTTTGTATGGGAAAAGTAATGCCCGGTGATCTTTTGTACTGGGAAAGTCATGCCCGGTGAACTTTTGTATGCGAAAAGTCATGCCCGGTGAACTTTTGTATGGGAAAAGTCATGCCCGGTGAACTTTTGTATTGGGAAAGTCATGCCCGGTGATCTTTTGTACTGGGAAAGTCATGCCCGGTGAACTTTTGTACTGGGAAAGTCATGCCCGGTGAACTTTTGTATTAGGAAAGTCATGCCCGGTGAACTTTTGTATTGGGAAAGTCATGCCCGGTGAACTTTTGTATTGGAAAGTCATGCCAGGTGAACTTTTGTATTGGGAAAGTCATGCCCGGTGAACTTTTGTATTGGGAAAGTCATGCCCGGTGAACTTTTGTATTGGGAAAGTCATGCCCGGAGAACTTTTGTATTGGGAAAGTCATGCCCGGTGATCTTTTGTACTGGGAAAGTCATGCCCGGTGAACTTTTGTATTGGGAAAGTCATGCCCGGTGAACTTTTGTATTGGGAAAGTCATGCCCGGTGAACTTTTGTATTGGGAAAGTCATCTCCGGTGAACTTTTCTATGGGAAAAGTCATCTCCGGTGAACTTTTGTATTGGGAAAGTCGTGCCCGGTGAACTTATGTATTGGGAAAGTCATCTCCGGTGAACTTTTGTATGGGAAAGTCATCTCCGGTGAACTCTTGTATTGGGAAAGTCATCTCCGGTGATTTTTTGTATTGGGAAAGTCGTGTCCGGTGAACTTTTGTATTGGGAAAGTCATCTCCGGTGAACTTTTGTATTGGGAAAGTCATGCCCGGTGAACTTTTGTATTGGGAAAGTCATGCCCGGTGAACTTTTGTATTGGGAAAGTCATGCCCGGTGAACTTTTGTATGGGAAAAGTCATCTCCGGTGAACTTTTCTATGGAAAAAGTCATCTCCGGTGAACTTTTCTATGGAAAAAGTCACCTCCGGTGAACTTTTGTATTGAGAAAGTCATGCCCGGTGAACTTATGTATTGGGAAAGTCATCTCCGGTGAACTTTTGTATGGGAAAAGTCATCTCCGGTGAACTTTTGTATTGGGAAAGTCATCTCCGGTGAACTTTTGTATTGGGAAAGTCATGCCCGGTGAACTTTTGTATTGGGAAAGTCATCTCCGGTGAACTTTTGTATTGGGAAAGTCATGCCCGGTGAATTTTGTATTGGGAAAGTGTTGCCCGGTGAACTTTTGTATTGGGAAAGTCATGCCCGGTGAATTTTGTATTGGGAAAGTGTTGCCCGGTGAACTTTTGTATTGGGAAAGTCATGCCCGGTAAACTTTTGTATTGGGAAAGTCATCTCCGGTGAACTTTTGTATGGGAAAAGTCATCTCCGGTGAACTTTTGTATTGGGAAAGTCATCTCCGGTGAAAAGTCATGCCCGGTGAACTTTTGTATTGGGAAAGTCATGCCCGGTGAACTTTTGTATTGGGAAAGTCATCTCCGGTGAACTTTTCTATGGGAAAAGTCATGCCCGGTGAACTTTTGTATTGGGAAAGTCATGCCCGGTGAACTTTTGTATTGGGAAAGTCATCTCCGGTGAACTTTTCTATGGGAAAAGTCATCTCCGGTGAACTTTTGTATTGGGAAAGTCGTGCCCGGTGAACTTATGTATTGGGAAAGTCATCTCCGGTGAACTTTTGTATGGGAAAAGTCATCTCCGGTGAACTTTTGTATTGGGAAAGTCATCTCCGGTGAACTTTTGTATTGGGAAAGTCATGCCCGGTGAACTTTTCTATGGAAAAAGTCATGCCCGGTGAACTTTTGTATTGGGAAAGTCATGCCCGGTGAACTTTTGTGTTGGGAAAGTCATGCCCGGTGAACCTTTGTATTGGGAAAGTCATGCCCGGTGAACTTTTGTATTGGGAAAGTCATGCCCGGTGAACTTTTGTATTGGGAAAGTCGTGCCCGGTGAACTTTTGTATTGGGAAAGTCATGCCCGGTGAACTTTTGTATTGGGAAAGTCATGCCCGGTGAAGTTTTGTATGGGAAAAGTCATGCCCGGTGATCTTTTGTACTGGGAAAGTCATGCCCGGTCAACTTTTGTATGGGAAAAGTGATGCCCGGTGAACTTTTGCATTGGGAAAGTCATGCCCGGTCAACTTTTGTATTAGGAAAGTCATGCCCGGTGATCTTTTGTACTGGGAAAGTCATGCCCGGTGAACTTTTGTATTGGGAAAGTCATGCCCGGTGAACTTTGTATTGGAAAGTCATGCCCGGTGAACTTTTGTACTGGGAAAGTCATGCCCGGTGAACTTTTGTATTGGGAAAGT
Organism: Musca autumnalis; assembly: GCF_047663935.1. Lineage (NCBI taxonomy): Eukaryota > Metazoa > Arthropoda > Insecta > Diptera > Muscidae > Musca > Musca autumnalis. Next base: position 143,944 of record NW_027411728.1, read on the forward strand.
CATGCCCGGTGATCTTTTGTACTGGGAAAGTCATGCCCGGTGAACTTTTGTATTGGGAAAGTCATGCCCGGTGATCTTTTGTACTGGGAAAGTCATGCCCGGTGAACTTTTGTATTGGGAAAGTCATGCCCGGTTAACTTTTGTATTGGGAAAGTCATGCCCGGTGAACATTTGTACTGGGAAAGTCATGCCCGGTCAACTTTTGTATTGGGAAAGTCATGCCCGGTGATCTTTTGTACTGGGAAAGTCATGCCGGGTGAACTTTTGTATTGGGAAAGTCATGCCCGGTGAACTTTTGTATTGGGAAAGTCATGCCCGGTGAACTTTTGAATTGGGAAAGTCATGCCCGGTGATCTTTTGTATTGGGAAAGTCATGCCCGGTGAACTTTTGTACTGGGAAAGTCATGCCCGGTGAACTTTTGTATTGGGAAAGTCATGCCCGGTCAACTTTTGTATGGGAAAAGTCATGCCCGGTGATCTTTTGTACTGGGAAAGTCATGCCCGGTCAACTTTTGTATGGGAAAAGTCATGCCCGGTGAACTTTTGTATTGGGAAAGTCATGCCCGGTCAACTTTTGTATTGGGAAAGTCATGCCCGGTGATCTTTTGTACTGGGAAAGTCATGCCCGGTGAACTTTTGTACTGGGAAAGTCATGCCCGGTGAACTTTTGTATTGGGAAAGTCATGCCCGGTGAACTTTTGTATTGGGAAAGTCATGCCCGGTGAACTTTTGTATTGGGAAAGTCATGCCCGGTTAACTTTTGTATTGGGAAAGTCATGCCCGGTGAACATTTGTACTGGGAAAGTCATGCCCGGTCAACTTTTGTATTGGGAAAGTCATGCCCGGTGATCTTTTGTACTGGGAAAGTCATGCCCGGTGAACTTTTGTATGGGAAAAGTCATGCCCGGTCAACTTTTGTATTGGGAAAGTCATGCCCGGTCAACTTTTGTATTGGGAAAGTCATGCCCGGTGATCTTTTGTACTGGGAAAGTCATGCCCGGTGAACTTTTGTATTGGGAAAGTCATGCCCGGTCAACTTTTGTACTGGGAAAGTCATGCCCGGTGAACTTTTGTACTGGGAAAGTCATGCCCGGTCAACTTTTGTATTGGGAAAGTCATGCCCGGTGAACTTTTGTATTGGGAAAGTCATGCCCGGTGAACTTTTGTACTGGGAAAGTCATGCCCGGTGATCTTTTGTACTGGGAAAGTCATGCCCGGTGAACTTTTGTATTGGAAAAGTCATGCCCGGTGAACTTTTGTATTGGGAAAGTCATGGCCGGTCAACTTTTGTATTGGGAAAGTCATGCCCGGTGAACTTTTGTATTGGGAAAGTCATGCCCAGTGAACTTTTGTATTGGGAAAGTCATGCCCGGTGAACTTTTGTATTGGGAAAGTCATGCCCGGTGAACTTTTGTACTGGGAAAGTCATGCCCGGTGAACTTTTGTATTGGGAAAGTCATGCCCGGTGATCTTTTGTACTGGGAAAGTCATGCCCGGTGAACTTTTGTATTGGGAAAGTCATGCCCGGTGAACTTTTGTATTGGGAAAGTCATGCCCGGTGAACTTTTGTATTGGGAAATTCATGCCCGGTGATCTTTTGTACTGGGAAAGTCATGCCCGGTGAACTTTTGTATGGGAAAAGTAATGCCCGGTGATCTTTTGTACTGGGAAAGTCATGCCCGGTGAACTTTTGTATGCGAAAAGTCATGCCCGGTGAACTTTTGTATGGGAAAAGTCATGCCCGGTGAACTTTTGTATTGGGAAAGTCATGCCCGGTGATCTTTTGTACTGGGAAAGTCATGCCCGGTGAACTTTTGTACTGTGAAAGTCATGCCCGGTGAACTTTTGTATTGGGAAAGTCATGCCCGGTGAACTTTTGTATTGGGAAAGTCATGCCCGGTGAACTTTTGTATTGGGAAAGTCATGCCCGGTGAACTTTTGTATTGGGAAAGTCATGCCAGGTGAACTTTTGTATTGGGAAAGTCATGCCCGGTGAACTTTTGTATTGGGAAAGTCATGCCCGGTGAACTTTTGTATTGGGAAAGTCATGCCCGGTGAACTTTTGTATTGGGAAAGTCATGCCCGGTGAACTTTTGTATTGGGAAAGTCATGCCCGGTGAACTTTTGTATTGGGAAAGTCATGCCCGGTGAACTTTTGTATTGGGAAAGTCATCTCCGGTGAACTTTTCTATGGGAAAAGTCATCTCCGGTGAACTTTTGTATTGGGAAAGTCGTGCCCGGTGAACTTATGTATTGGGAAAGTCATCTCCGGTGAACTTTTGTATGGGAAAAGTCATCTCCGGTGAACTTTTGTATTGGGAAAGTCATCTCCGGTGATTTTTTGTATTGGGAAAGTCGTGCCCGGTGAACTTTTGTATTGGGAAAGTCATCTCCGGTGAACTTTTGTATTGGGAAAGTCATGCCCGGTGAACTTTTGTATTGGGAAAGTCATGCCCGGTGAACTTTTGTATTGGGAAAGTCATGCCCGGTGAACTTTTGTATGGGAAAAGTCATCTCCGGTGAACTTTTCTATGGAAAAAGTCATCTCCGGTGAACTTTTCTATGGAAAAAGTCACCTCCGGTGAACTTTTGTATTGAGAAAGTCATGCCCGGTCAACTTTTGTATTAGGAAAGTCATGCCCGGTGATCTTTTGTACTGGGAAAGTCATGCCCGGTGAACTTTAGTATTGGGAAAGTCATGCCCGGTGAACTTTTGTATTGGGAAAGTCATGCCCGGTGAACTTTTGTACTGGGAAAGTCATGCCCGGTGAACTTTTGTACTGGGAAAGTCATGCCCGGTCAACTTTTGTATTGGGAAAGTCATGCCCGGTGAACTTTTGTATGGGAAAAGTCATGCCCGGTGATCTTTTGTACTGGGAAAGTCATGCCCGGTGAACTTTTGTATGGGAAAAGTCATGCCCGGTGAACTTTTGTATTGGGAAAGTCATGCCCGGTGAACTTTTGTGTTGGGAAAGCCATGCCCGGTGAACTTTTGTATTGGGAAAGTCATGCCCGGTGAACTTTTGTATTGGGAAAGTCATGCCCGGTGAACTTTTGTATTGGGAAAGTCATGCCCGGTGAACTTTTGTATTGGGAAAGTCATGCCCGGTGAACTTTTGTATTGGGAAAGTCATGCCCGGTCAACTTTTGTATTGGGAAAGTCATGCCCGGTGAACTTTTGTATGGGAAAAGTCATGCCCGGTGAACTTTTGTATGGGAAAAGTCATGCCCGGTGAACTTTTGTATTGGGAAAGTCATGCCCGGTGAACTTTTGTATTGGGAAAGTCATGCCCGGTCAACTTTTGTATTGGGAAAGTCATGCCCGGTGATCTTTTGTACTGGGAAAGTCATGCCCGGTGAACTTTTGTATTGGGAAAGTCATGCCCGGTGAACTTTTGTATTGGGAAAGTCATGCCCGGTGAACTTTTGTATTGGGAAAGTCATGCCCGGTGAACTTTTGTATTGGGAAAGTCATGCCCGGTGAACTTTTGTATTGGGAAAGTCATGCCCGGTGAACTTTTGTATTGGGAAAGTCATGCCCGGTCAACTTTTGTATTGGGAAAGTCATGCCCGGTGAACTTTTGTATTGCGAAAGTCATGCCCGGTGAACTTTTGTACTGGGAAAGTCATGCCCGGTCAACTTTTGTACTGGGAAAGTCATGCCCGGTGAACTTTTGTACTGGGAAAGTCATGCCCGGTCAACTTTTGTATTGGGAAAGTCATGCCCGGTGATCTTTTGTACTGGGAAAGTCATGCCCGGTGAACTTTTGTATTGGGAAAGTCATGCCCGGTGAACTTTTGTACTGGGAAAGTCATGCCCGGTGAACTTTTGTATTGGGAAAGTCATGCCCGGTGAACTTTTGTACTGGGAAAGTCATGCCCGGTCAACTTTTGTATTGGGAAAGTCATGCCCGGTCAACTTTTGCATTGGGAAAGTCGTGCCCGGTGAACTTTTGTATTGGGAAAGTCATGCCCGGTGAACTTTTGTATTGGGAAAGTCATGCCCGGTAAACTTTTGTATTGGGAAAGTCATGCCCGGTCAACTTTTGTATTGGGAAAGTCATGCCCGGCGAACATTTGTACTGGGAAAGTCATGCCCGGTGAACTTTTGTATTGGGAAAGTCATGCCCGGTGAACTTTTGTATTGGGAAAGTCATGCCCGGTGAACTTTTGTATTAAGAAAGTCATGCCCGGTGAACTTTTGTATTGGGAAAGTCATTCCGGGTGAACTTTTGTATTGGGAAAGTCATGCCCGGTGAACTTTTGTATTGGGAAAGTCATGCCCGGTGAACTTTTGTATTGGGAAAGTCATGCCCGGTGATCTTTTGTACTGGGAAAGTCAAGCCCGGTCAACTTTTGTATTGGGAAAGTCATGCCCGGTGATCTTTTTGTATTGGGAAAGTCATGCCCTGTGAACTTTTGTATGGGAAAAGTCATGCCCGGTGAACTTTTGTACTGGGAATGTCATGCCCGGTGAACTTTTGTATGGGAAAAGTCATGCCCGGTGATCTTTTGTATGGGAAAAGTCATGCCCAGTCAACTTTTGTATTGGGAAAGTCATGCCCGGTCAACATTTATATTGGGAAAGTCATGCCCGGTGAACATTTGTACTGGGAAAGTCATGCCCGGTCAACTTTTGTATTGGGAAAGTCATGCCCGGTGAACTTTTGTATTGGGAAAGTCATGCCCGGTGAACTTTTGTATTGGGAAAGTCATGTCCGGTGAACTTTTGTATTGGGAAAGTCATGCCCGGTGAACTTTTGTATGGGAAAATCATGCCCGGTAAACTTTTGTATTGGGAAAGTCATGCCCGGTGATCTTTTGTACTGGGAAAAGTCATACCCGGTGATCTTTTGTACTGGGAAAGTCATGCCCGGTGAACTTTTGTACTGGGAAAGTCATGCCCGGTCAACTTTTGTATTGGGAAAGTCATGCCCGGTGAACTTTTGTATTGGGAAAGTCATGCCCGGTGATCTTTTGTACTGGGAAAGTCATGCCCGGTGAACTTTTGTATTGGGAAAGTCATGCCCGGTGATCTTTTGTACTGGGAAAAGTCATGCCCGGTGATCTTTTGTACTGGGAAAGTCATGCCCGGTGAACTTTTGTATTGGGAAAGTCATGCCCGGTGAACTTTTGGATGGGAAAAGTCATGCCCGGTGAACTTTTGTATGGGAAAAGTCATGCCCGGTGAACTTTTGTACTGGGAAAGTCATGCCCGGTCAACTTTGTATGGGAAAAGTCATGCCCGGCGAACTTTTGTGTTGGGAAAGTCATGCCCGGTGAACTTTTGTATTGGGAAAGTCATGCCCGGTGATCTTTTGTACTGGGAAAGTCATGCCCGGTGAACTTTTGTATTGGGAAAGTCATGCCCGGTGAACTTTTGTACTGGGAAAGTCATGCCCGGTGAACTTTTGTATGGGAAAAGTCATGCCCGGTGAACTTTTGTATTGGGAAAGTCATGCCCGGTGAACTTTTGTATTGGGAAAGTCATGCCCGGTGAACTTTTGTACTGGGAAAGTCATGCCCGGTGAACTTTTGTACTGGGAAAGTCATGCCCGGTGAACTTTTGTATTGGGAAAGTCATGCCCGGTGAACTTTTGTATTGGGAAAGTCATGCCCGGTGAACTTTTGTACTGGGAAAGTCATGCCCGGTCAATTTTTGTATTGGGAAAGTCATGCCCGGTGAACTTTTGTATTGGGAAAGTCATGCCCGGTGAACTTTTGTATTGGGAAAGTCATGCCCGGTCAACTTTTGTATGGGAAAAGTCATGCCCGGTGAACTTTTATATGGGAAAAGTCATGCCCGGTGAACTTTTGTATTGGGAAAGTCATGCCCAGTGAACTTTTGTATGGGAAAAGTCATGCCCGGTGATCTTTTGTACTGGGAAAGTCATGCCCGGTCAACTTTTGTATGGGAAAAGTCATGCCCGGTGAACTTTTGTACTGGGAAAGTCATGCCCGGTGAACTTTTGTATTGGGAAAGTCATGCCCGGTGAACTTTTGTATTGGGAAAGTCATGCCCGGTGAACTTTTGTACTGGGAAAGTCATGCCCGGTCAATTTTTGTATTGGGAAAGTCATGCCCGGTGAACTTTTGTATTGGGAAAGTCATGCCCGGTGAACTTTTGTACTGGGAAAGTCATGCCCGGTGAACTTTTGTATGGGAAAAGTCATGCCCGGTGAACTTTTGTATTGGGAAAGTCATGCCCGGTGAACTTTTGTACTGGGAAAGTCATGCCCGGTGAACTTTTGTACTGGGAAAGTCATGCCCGGTGAACTTTTGTATTGGGAAAGTCATGCCCGGTGAACTTTTGTATTGGGAAAGTCATGCCCGGTGAACTTTTGTATGGGAAAAGTCATGCCCGGTGAACTTTTGTATTGGGAAAGTCATGCCCGGTGAACTTTTGTACTGGGAAAGTCATGCCCGGTGAACTTTTGTACTGGGAAAGTTATGCCCGGTGAACTTTTGTATTGGGAAAGTCATGCCCGGTGAACTTTTGTATTGGGAAAGTCATGCCCGGTGAACTTTTGTACATGCCCGGTGAACTTTTGTATTGGGAAAGTCATGCCCGGTGATCTTTTGTATGGGAAAAGTCATGCCCGGTGATCTTTTGTACTGGGAAAGTCATGCCCGGTCAACTTTTGTATTGGGAAAGTCATGCCCGGTGAACTTTTGTACTGGGAAAGTCATGCCCGGTGAACTTTTGTATTGGGAAAGTCATGCCCGGTGAACTTTTGTATTGGGAAAGTCATGCCCGGTGATCTTTTGTACTGGGAAAGTCATGCCCGGTGAACTTTTGTATTGGGAAAGTCATGCCCGGTGAACTTTTGTATTGGGAAAGTCATGCCCGGTGAACTTTTGTATTGGGAAAGTCATGCCCGGTGATCTTTTGTACTGGGAATGTCGTGCCCGGTGAACTTTTTGTATTGGGAAAGTCATGCCCGGTGAACTTTTGTATTGGGAAAGTCATGCCCGGTGAACTTTTGTACTGGGAAAGTCATGCCCGGTGAACTTTTGTATTGGGAAAGTCATGCCCGCTGAACTTTTGTATTGGGAAAGTCATGCCTGGTGATCTTTTGTACTGGGGAAAGTCATGCCCGGTGAACTTTTGTATGGGGAAAGTCATGCCCGGTGATCTTTTGTACTGGGAAAGTCATGACCGGTGAACTTTTGTATTGGGAAAGTCATGCCCGGTGATCTTTTGTACTGGGAAAGTCATGCCCGGTGAACTTTTGTATGGGAAAAGTCATGCCCGGTGAACTTTTGTACTGGGAAAGTCATGCCCGGTGATCTTTTGTACTGGGAAAGTCATGCCCGGTCAACTTTTGTATTGGGAAAGTCATGCCCGGTGAACTTTTGTACTGGGAAAGTCATGCCCGGTGAACTTTTGTATTGGGAAAGTCATGCCCGGTGATCTTTTGTACTGGGAAAGTCATGCCCGGTCAACTTTTATATTGGGAAAGTCATGCCCGGTGAACTTTTGTACTGGGAAAGTCATGCCCGGTGAACTTTTGTATTGGGAAAGACATGCCCGGTGAACTTTTGTATTGGGAAAGTCATGCCCGGTGAACTTTTGTATTGGGAAAGTCATGCCCGGTCAACTTTTGTATTGGGAAAGTCATGCCCGGTGAACTTTTGTATTGGGAAAGTCATGCCCGGTGAACTTTTGTATTGGGAAAGTCATGCCCGGTGATCTTTTGTACTGGGAAAGTCATGCCCGGTCAACTTTTGTATTGGGAAAGTCATGCCCGGTGATCTTTTGTATTGGGAAAGTCATGCCCGGTGAACTTTTGTACTGGGAAATTCATGCCCGGTGATCTTTTGTATTGGGAAAGTCATGCCCGGTGATCTTTTGTACTGGGAAAGTCATGCCCGGTGAAATTTTGTATTGGGAAAGTCATGCCCGGTGAACTTTTGTATTGGGAAAGTCATGCCCGGTGAACTTTTGTATTGGGAAAGTCATGCCCGGTGAACTTTTGTATTGGGAAAGTCATGCCCGGTGAACTTTTGTATTGGGAAAGTCATGCCCGGTGAACTTTTGTATTGGGAAAGTCATGCCCGGTGAACTTTTGTATTGGGAAAGTCATGCCCGGTGAACTTTTGTATTGGGAAAGTCATGCCCGGTGAACTTTTGTATTGGGAAAGTCATGCCTGGTGAACTTTTGTATTGGGAAAGTCATGTCCGGTGAACTTTTGTACTGGGAAAGTCATGCCCGGTGAACTTTTGTACTGGGAAAGTCATGCCCGGTCAACTTTTGTATTGGGAAAGTCATGCCCGGTGATCTTTTGTATTGGGAAAGTCATGCCCGGTGAACTTTTGTACTGGGAAAGTCATGCCCGGTGAACTTTTGTATGGGAAAAGTAATGCCCGGTGATCTTTTGTACTGCGAAAGTCATGCCCGGTGAACTTTTGTATTGGGAAAGTCATGCCCGGTGAACTTTTGTATTGGGAAAGTCATGCCCGGTGAACTTTTGTATTGGGAAAGTCATGCCCGGTCAACTTTTGTATTGGGAAAGTCATGCCCGGTGAACTTTTGTATTGGGAAAGACATGGCCGGTGAACTTTTGTATTGGGAAAGTCATGCCCGGTGATCTTTTGTACTGGGAAAGTCATGCCCGGTGAACTTTTGTATTGGGAAAGTCATGCCCGGTCAACTATTGTATTGGGAAAGTCATGCCCGGTGATCTTTTGTACTGGGAAAGTCATGCCCGGTGAACTTTTGTATTGGGAAAGTCATGCCCGGTCAACTTTTGTATGGGAAAAGTCATGCCCGGTGAACTTTTGTATTGGGAAAGTCATGCCCGGTCAACTTTTGTATTAGGAAAGTCATGCCCGGTGAACTTTTGTATTGGGAAAGTCATGCACGGTCAACTTTTGTATTGGGAAAGTCATGCCCGGTTATCTTTTGTACTGGGAAAGTCATTCCCGGTGAACTTTTGTATTGGGAAAGTTATGCCCGGTCAACTTTTGTATGGGAAAAGTCATGCCCGGTGAACTTTTGTATTGGGAAAGTCATGCCCGGTCAACTTTTGTATTAGGAAAGTCATGCCCGGTGAACTTTTGTATGGGAAAAGTCATCTCCGGTGAACTTTTGTATTAGGAAAGTCATGCCCGGTGAACTTTTGTATTGGGAAAGTCATGCCCGGTGAACTTTTGTACTGGGAAAGTCATGCCCGGTCAACTCTTGTATTGGGAAAGTCATGCCCGGTCAACTTTTGTATGGGAAAAGTCATGCCCGGTGAACTTTTGTATTGGGAAAGTCATGCCCGGTCAACTTTTGTATTAGGAAAGTCATGCCCGGTGAACTTTTGTATGGGAAAAGTCATCTCCGGTGAACTTTTGTATTAGGAAAGTCATGCCCGGTGAACTTTTGTATTGGGAAAGTCATGCCCGGTGAACTTTTGTACTGGGACAGTCATGCCCGGTCAACTTTTGTATTGGGAAAGTCATGCCCGGTGATCTTTTGTACTGGGAAAGTCATGCCCGGTGAACTTTTGTATTGGGAAAGTCATGCCCGGTGAACTTTTGTATTGGGAAAGTCATGCCCGGTGAACTTTTGTATTGGGAAAGTCATGCCCGGTGATCTTTTGTACTGGGAAAGTCATGCCCGGTGAACTTTTGTATGGGAAAAGTCATGCCCGGTGATCTTTTGTACTGGGAAAGTCATGCCCGGTCAACTTTTGTATGGGAAAAGTCATGCCCGGTGAACTTTTGTATTGGGAAAGTCATGCCCGGTGAACTTTTGTATTGGGAAAGTCATGCCCGGTGAACTTTTGTATTGGGATAGTCATGCCCGGTGAACTTTTGTATTGGGAAAGTCATGCCCGGTGAACTTTTGTATTGGGAAAGTCATGCCCGGTGAACTTTTGTATTGGGAAAGTCATGCCCGGTGAACTTTTGTATTGGGAAAGTCATGCCCGGTGAACTTTTGTATTGGGAAAGACATGCCCGGTGAACTTTTGTATTGGAAAAGTCATGCCCGGTGAACTTTTGTACTGGGAAAGTCATGCCCGGTGAACTTTTGTATTGGGAAAGTCATGCCCGGTGAACTTTTGTATTGGGAAAGTCATGCCCGGTGAACTTTTGTACTGGGAAAGTCATGCCCGGTGAACTTTTGTACTGGGAAAGTCATGCCCGGTCAACTTTTGTATTGGGAAAGTCATGCCCGGTGATCTTTTGTACTGGGAAAGTCATGCCCGGTGAACTTTTGTACTGGGAAAGTCATGTCCGGTGAACTTTTGTATTGGGAAAGTCATGCCCGGTGAACTTTTGTATTGGGAAAGTCATGCCCGGTGAACTTTTGTATTGGGAAAGTCATGCCCGGTGAACTTTTGTATTGGGAAAGTCATGCCCGGTGAACTTTTGTATTGGGAAAGTCATGCCCGGTGAACTTTTGTATTGGGAAAGTCATGCCCGGTGAACTTTTGTATTGGGAAAGTCATGCCCGGTGAACTTTTGTATTGGGAAAGTCATGCCCGGTGAACTTTTGTACTGGGAAAGTCATGCCCGGTGAACTTTTGTATTGGGAAAGTCATGCCCGGTGAACTTTTGTATTGGGAAAGTCATGCCCGGTGAACTTTTGTATTGGGAAAGTCATGTCCGGTGAACTTTTGTACTGGGAAAGTCATGCCCGGTGAACTTTTGTACTGGGAAAGTCATGCCCGGTGAACTTTTGTATGGGAAAAGTCATGCCCGGTGATCTTTTGTACTCGGAAAGTCATGCCCGGTGAACTTTTGTATGGGAATAGTCATGCCCGGTGAACTTTTGTATGGGAAAAGTCATGCCCGGTGAACTTTTGTATTGGGAAAGTCATGCCCGGTGAACTTTTGTATGGGAAAAGTCATGCCCGGTGAACTTTTGTATGGGAAAAGTCATGCCCGGTGAACTTTTGTATGGGAAAAGTCAAGCCCGGTGAACTTTTGTATTGGGAAAGTCATGCCCGGTGAACTTTTGTATTGGGAAAGTCATGCCCGGTGAACTTTTGTACTGGGAAAGTCATGCCCGGTGAACTTTTGTATTGGGAAAGTCATGCCCGGTGAACTTTTGTATTGGGAAAGTCATGCCCGGTGAACTTTTGTATTGGGAAACTCATGCCCGGTGAACCTTTGTACTGGGAAAGTCATGCCCGGTGAACTTTTGTATGGGAAAAGTCATGCCCGGTGATCTTTTGTACTGGGAAAGTCATGCCCGGTCAACTTTTGTATTGGGAAAGTCATGCCCGGTGATCTTTTGTACTGGGAAAGTCATGCCCGGTGAACTTTTGTACTGGGAAAGTCATGCCCGGTGAACTTTTGTATTGGGAAAGTCATGCCCGGTGAACTTTTGTATTGGGAAAGTCATGCCCGGTGAACTTTTGTACTGGGAAAGTCATGCCCGGTGAACTTTTGTATTGGGAAAGTCATGCCCGGTGAACTTTTGTATTGGGAAAGTCATGCCCGGTCAACTTTTGTATTGGGAAAGTCATGCCCGGTGATCTTTTGTACTGGGAAAGTCATGCCCGGTGAACTTTTGTATTGGGAAAGTCATGCCCGGTGAACTTTTGTATTGGGAAAGTCATGCCCGGTGAACATTTGTACTGGGAATGTCATGCCCGGTCAACTTTTGTATTGGGAAAGTCATGCCCGGTGATCTTTTGTACTGGGAAAGTCATGCCAGGTGAACTTTTGTATTGGGAAAGTCATGCCCGGTGAACTTTTGTATTGGGAAAGTCATGCCCGGTGAACTTTTGTATTGGGAAAGTCATGCCCGGTGAACTTTTGTATTGGGAAAGTCATTCCCGGTGATCTTTTGTACTGGGAAAGTCATGCCCGGTCAACTTTTGTATTGGGAAAGTCATGCCCGGTGAACTTTTGTATGGGAAAAGTCATGCCCGGTGAACTTTTGTATTGGGAAAGTCATGCCCGGTCAACTTTTGTATTGGGAAAGTCATGCCCGGTGAACTTTTGTATGGGAAAAGTCATGCCCGGTGAACTTTTGTATTGGGAAAGTCATGCCCGGTGATCTTTTGTATTGGGAAAGTCATGCCCGGTGAACTTTTGTATTGGGAAAGTCATGCCCGGTGAACTTTTGTATTGGGAAAGTCATGCCCGGTGAACTTTTGTATTGGGAAAGTCATGCCCGGTGAACTTTTGTATTGGGAAAGTCATGCCCGGTGAATTTTGTATTGGGAAAGTCATGCCCGGTGAACTTTTGTATTGGGAAAGTCATGCCCGGTGAACTTTTGTATTGGGAAAGTCATGCCCGGTGAACTTTTGTATTGGGAAAGTCATGCCCGGTGAACTTTTGTACTGGGAAAGTCATGCCCGGTGAACTTTTGTATTGGGAAAGTCATGCCCGGTGAACTTTTGTACTGGGAAAGTCATGCCCGGTGAACTTTTGTATTGGGAAAGTCATGCCCGGTGAACTTTTGTATTGGGAAAGTCATGCCCGGTGAACTTTTATATTGGGAAAGTCATGCCCGGTGAACTTTTGTATGGGAAAAGTCATGCCCGGTGAACTTTTGTATTGGGAAAGTCATGCCCGGTGAACTTTTGTATTGGGAAAGTCATGCCCGGTGAACTTTTGTACTGGGAAAGTCATGCCCGGTGAACTTTTGTATTGGGAAAGTCATGCCCGGTGAACTTTTGTACTGGGAAAGTCATGCCCGGTGAACTTTTGTATTGGGAAAGTCATGCCCGGTGAACTTTTGTATTGGGAAAGTCATGCCCGGTCAACTTTTGTATTGGGAAAGTCATGCCCGGTGAACTTTTGTATTGGGAAAGTCATGCCCGGTGAACTTTTGTATTGGGAAAGTCATGCCCGGTGAACTTTTGTATGGGAAAAGTCACGCCCGGTGAACTTTTGTATTGGGAAAGTCATGCCCGGTGAACTTTTGTATTGGGAAAGTCATGCCCGGTGAACTTTTGTATTGGGAAAGTCATGCCCGGTCAACTTTTGTATTGGGAAAGTCATGGCCGGTGAACTTTTGTATTGGGAAAGTCATGCCCGGTGAACTTTTGTACTGGGAAAGTCATGCCCGGTGAACTTTTGTATTGGGAAAGTCATGCCCGGTGAACTTTTGTACTGGGAAAGTCATGCCGGGTGAACTTTTGTATTGGGAAAGTCATGCCCGGTGAACTTTTGTATTGGGAAAGTCATGCCCGGTCAACTTTTGTATTGGGAAAGTCATGCCCGGTGATCTTTTGTACTGGGAAAGTCATGCCCGGTGAAATTTTGTATTGGGAAAGTCATGCCCGGTGAACTTTTGTATTGGGAAAGTCATGCCCGGTCAACTTTTGTATTGGGAAAGTCATGCCCGGTGATCTTTTGTACTGGGAAAGTCATGCCCGGTGAACTTTTGTATTGGGAAAGTCATGCCCGGTGAACTTTTGTATTGGGAAAGTCATGCCCGGTGAACATTTGTACTGGGAAAGTCATGCCCGGTGATCTTTTGTACTGGGAAAGTCATGGCCGGTCAACTTTTGTATTGGGAAAGTCATGCCCGGTGAACTTTTGTATGGGAAAAGTCATGCCCGGTGAACTTTTGTATTGGGAAAGTCATGCCCGGTCAACTTTTGTATTGGGAAAGTCATGGCCGGTGAACTTTTGTATTGGGAAAGTCATGCCCGGTGAACTTTTGTACTGGGAAAGTCATGCCCGGTGAACTTTTGTATTGGGAAAGTCATGCCCGGTGAACTTTTGTACTGGGAAAGTCATGCCGGGTGAACTTTTGTATTGGGAAAGTCATGCCCGGTGAACTTTTGTATTGGGAAAGTCATGCCCGGTCAACTTTTGTATTGGGAAAGTCATGCCCGGTGATCTTTTGTACTGGGAAAGTCATGCCCGGTGAAATTTTGTATTGGGAAAGTCATGCCCGGTGAACTTTTGTATTGGGAAAGTCATGCCCGGTCAACTTTTGTATTGGGAAAGTCATGCCCGGTGATCTTTTGTACTGGGAAAGTCATGCCCGGTGAACTTTTGTATTGGGAAAGTCATGCCCGGTGAACTTTTGTATTGGGAAAGTCATGCCCGGTGAACATTTGTACTGGGAAAGTCATGCCCGGTGATCTTTTGTACTGGGAAAGTCATGGCCGGTCAACTTTTGTATTGGGAAAGTCATGCCCGGTGAACTTTTGTATGGGAAAAGTCATGCCCGGTGAACTTTTGTATTGGGAAAGTCATGCCCGGTCATCTTTTGTATTGGGAAAGTCATGCCCGGTGAACTTTTGTATGGGAAAAGTCATGCCCGGTGAACTTTTGTATTGGGAAAGTCATGCCCGGTGAACTTTTGTATTGGGAAAGTCATGCCCGGTGAACTTTTGTATTGGGAAAGTCATGCCCGGTGAACTTTTGTATTGGGAAAGTCATGCCCGGTCAACTTTTGTATTGGGAAAGTCATGCCCGGTCAACTTTTGTATGGGAAAAGTCATGCCCGGTGAACTTTTGTATTGGGAAAGTCATGCCCGGTCAACTTTTGTGTGGGAAAAGTCATGCCCGGTGAACTTTTGTATTGGGAAAGTCATGCCCGGTCAACTTTTGTATTGGGAAAGTCATGCCCGGTGAACTTTTGTATTGGGAAAGTCATGCCCGGTGATCTTTTGTACTGGGAAAGTCATGCCCGGTGAACTTTTGTATTGGGAAAGTCATGCCCGGTGAACTTTTGTATTGGGAAAGTCATGCCCGGTGAACTTTTGTACTGGGAAAGTCATGCCCGGTGAACTTTTGTACTGGGAAAGTCATGCCCGGTCAACTTTTGTACTGGGAAAGTCATGCCCGGTGAACTTTTGTACTGGGAAAGTCATGCCCGGTCAACTTTTGTATTGGGAAAGTCATGCCCGGTGATCTTTTGTACTGGGAAAGTCATGCCCGGTGAACTTTTGTACTGGGAAAGTCATGCCCGGTGAACTTTTGTATTGGGAAAGTCATGCCCGGTGAACTTTTGTATTGGGAAAGTCATGCCCGGTGAACTTTTTTATGGGAAAAGTCATGCCCGGTGAACTTTTGTATTGGGAAAGTCATGCCCGGTGAACTTTTGTATGGGAAAAGTCATGCCCGGTGAACTTTTGTATTGGGAAAGTCATGCCCGGTGAACTTTTGTATTGGGAAAGTCATGCCCGGTGATCTTTTGTACTGGGAAAGTCATGCCCGGTGAACTTTTGTATGGGAAAAGTCATGCCCGGTGATCTTTTGTACTGGGAAAGTCATGCCCGGTGAACTTTTGTATTGGGAAAGTCATGCCTGGTGAACTTTTGTATGGGAAAAGTCATGCCCGGTGAACTTTTGTATTGGGAAAGTCATGCCCGGTGATCTTTTGTACTGGGAAAGTCATGCCCGGTGAACTTTTGTATTGGGAAAGTCATGCCCGGTCAACTTTTGTATTGGGAAAGTCATGCCCGGTGATCTTTTGTACTGGGAAAGTCATGCCCGGTGAACTTTTGTATTGGGAAAGTCATGCCTGGTGAACTTTTGTATGGGAAAAGTCATGCCCGGTGAACTTTTGTATTGGGAAAGTCATGCCCGGTGATCTTTTGTACTGGGAAAGTCATGCCCGGTGAACTTTTGTATTGGGAAAGTCATGCCCGGTGAACTTTTGTATGGGAAAAGTCATGCCCGGTGAACTTTTGTATTGGGAAAGTCATGCCCGGTGAACTTTTGTATTGGGAAAGTCATGCCCGGTGAACTTTTGTATGGGAAAAGTCATGCCCGGTGAACTTTTGTATTGGGAAAGTCATGCCCGGTCTACTTTTGTATTGGGAAAGTCATGCCCGGTGATCTTTTGTACTGGGAAAGTCATGCCCGGTGAACTTTTGTACTGGGAAAGTCATGCCCTGTGAACTTTTGTACTGGGAAAGTCATGCCCGGTGAACTTTTGTATTGAGAAAGTCATGCCCGGTGAACTTTTGTATTGGGAAAGTCATGCCCGGCGAACTTTTGTATTGGGAAAGTCATGCCCGGTCAACTTTTGTATTGGGAAAGTCATGCCCGGTCAACTTTTGTATTGGGAAAGTCATGCCCGGTCAACTGTTGTATGGGAAAAGTCATGCCCGGTGAACTTTTGTATGGGGAAAGTCATGCCCGGTGAACTTATGTATTGGGAAAGTCATGCCCGGTGATCTTTTGTACTGGGAAAGTCATGCCCGGTGAACTTTTGTATTGGGAAAGTCATGCCCGGTGAACTTTTGTATTGGGAAAGTCATGCCCGGTGAACTTTTGTACTGGGAAAGTCATGCCCGGTGAACTTTTGTACTGGGAAAGTCATGCCCGGTCAACTTTTGTACTGGGAAAGTCATGCCCGGTGAACTTTTGTACTGGGAAAGTCATGCCCGGTCAACTTTTGTATTGGGAAAGTCATGCCCGGTGATCTTTTGTACTGGGAAAGTCATGCCCGGTGAACTTTTGTATGGGAAAAGTCTTGCCCGGTGATCTTTTGTACTGGGAAAGTCATGCCCGGTAAACTTTTGTATTGGGAAAGTCATGCCCGGTGAACTATTGTATTGGGAAAGTCATGCCCGGTGAACTTTTGTACTGGGAAAGTCATGCCCGGTGAACTTTTGTACTGGGAAAGTCATGCCCGGTGAACTTTTGTATGGGAAAAGTCATGCCCGGTGAACCTTTATATTGGGAAAGTCATGCCCGGTCAACTTTTGTATTGGGAAAGTCATGCCCGGTGATCTTTTGTACTGGGAAAGTCATGCCCGGTGAACTTTTGTATGGGAAAAGTGTTGCCCGGTGATCTTTTGTACTGGGAAAGTCATGCCCGGTGAACTTTTGTATTGGGAAAGTCATGCCCGGTGAACTTTTGTATTGGGAAAGTCATGCCCGGTGAACTTTTGTATGGGAAAAGTCATGCCCGGTGAACTTTTGTACTGGGAAAGTCATGCCCGGTGAACTTTTGTATTGGGAAAGTCATGCCCGGTGAACTTTTGTATTGGGAAAGTCATGCCCCGTGAACTTTTGTATTGGGAAAGTCATGCCCGGTGAACTTTTGTACTGGGAAAGTCATGCCCGGTGAACTTTTGTATTGGGAAAGTCATGCCCGGTGAACTTTTGTATTGGGAAAGTCATGCCCGGTGAACTTTTGTATTGGGAAAGTCATGCCCGGTGAACTTTTGTATGGGAAAAGTCATGCCCGGGAACTTTTGTATGGGAAAGTCATGCCCGGTGAACTTTTGTATTGGGAAAGTCATGCCCGGTGAACTTTTGTATGGGAAAAGTCATGCCCGGTGAACTTTTGTATTGGGAAAGTCATGCCCGGTCAACTTTTGTATTGGGAAAGTCATGCCCGGTGAACTTTTGTATGGGAAAAGTCATGCCCGGTGAACTTTTGTATTGGGAAAGTCATGCCCGGTGATCTTTTGTATTGGGAAAGTCATGCCCGGTGAACTTTTGTATTGGGAAAGTCATGCCCGGTGAACTTTTGTATTGGGAAAGTCATGCCCGGTGAACTTTTGTATTGGGAAAGTCATGCCCGGTGATCTTTTGTACTGGGAAAGTCATGCCCGGTCAACTTTTGCATTGGGAAAGTCATGCCCGGTGAACTTTTGTATGGGAAAAGTCATGCCCGGTGAACTTTTGTATTGGGAAAGTCATGCCCGGTCAACTTTTGTATTGGGAAAGTCATGCCCGGTGATCTTTTGTACTGGGAAAGTCATGCCCGGTGAACTTTTGTATGGGAAAAGTCATGCCCGGTGATCTTTTGTACTGGGAAAGTCATGCCCGGTGAACTTTTGTATGGGAAAAGTCATGCCCGGTGATCTTTTGTACTGGGAAAGTCATGCCCGGTCAACTTTTGTATTAGGAAAGCCATGCCCGGTGAACTTTTGTATGGGAAAAGTCATGCCCGGTGAACTTTTGTATTGGGAAAGTCATGCCCGGGGAACTTTTGTATTGGGAAAGTCATGCCCGGTGAACTTTTGTATTGGGAAAGTCATGCCCGGTGAACTTTTGTATTGGGAAAGTCATGCCCGGTGAATTTTTGTATGGGAAAAGTCATGCCCGGTGAACTTTTGTATTGGGAAAGTCATGTCCGGTGAACTTTTGTATTGGGAAAGTCATGCCCTGTCAACTTTTGTATTGGGAAAGTCATGCCCGGTGAACTTTTGTATGGGAAAAGTCATGCCCGGTGAACTTTTGTATTGGGAAAGTCATGCCCGGTGAACTTTTGTATTGGGAAAGTCATGCCCGGTGAACTTTTGTATTGGGAAAGTCATGCCCGGTGAACTTTTGTATTGGGAAAGACATGCCCGGTGAACTTTTGTATTGGGAAAGTCATGCCCGGTGAACTTTTGTATTGGGAAAGTCATGCCCGGTGAACTTTTGTATTGGGAAAGTCATGCCCGGTGAACTTTTGTATTGGGAAAGTCATGCCCGGTGAACTTTTGTATTGGGAAAGTCATGCCCGGTGAACTTTTGTATGGGAAAAGTCATGCCCGGTGAACTTTTGTATTGGGAAAGTCATGCCCGGTCAACTTTTGTATTGGGAAAGTCATGCCCGGTGATCTTTTGTACTGGGAAAGTCATGCCCGGTCAACTTTTGTATGGGAAAAGTCATGCCCGGTGATCTTTTGTACTGGGAAAGTCATGCCCGGTGAACTTTTGTATGGGAAAAGTCATGCCCGGTGATCTTTTGTACTGGGAAAGTCATGCCCGGTGAACTTTTGTATGGGAAAAGTCATGCCCGGTGATCTTTTGTACTGGGAAAGTCATGCCCGGTGATCTTTTGTACTGGGAAAGTCATGCCCGGTGAACTTTTGTATGGGAAAAGTCATGCCCGGTGAACTTTTGTATTGGGAAAGTCATGCCCGGTGAACTTTTGTATTGGGAAAGTCATGCCCGGTGAACTTTTGTATTGGGAAAGTCATGCCCGGTGAACTTTTGTATTGGGAAAGTCATGCCCGGTGAACTTTTGTATTGGGAAAGTCATGCCCGGTGAACTTTTGTATTGGGAAAGTCATGCCCGGTGAACTTTTGTATTGGGAAAGTCATGCCCGGTGATCTTTTGTACTGGGAAAGTCATGCCCGGTGAACTTTTGTAATGGGAAAGTCATGCCCGGTGATCTTTTGTACTGGGAAAGTCATGCCCGGTGAACTTTTGTATTGGGAAAGTCATGCCCGGTGAACTTTTGTATTGGGAAAGTCATGCCCGGTGAACTTTTGTATTGGGAAAGTCATGCCCGGTGAACTTTTGTACTGGGAAAGTCATGCCCGGTGAACTTTTGTATTGGGAAAGTCATGCCCGGTGAACTTTTGTATTGGGGAAGTCATGCCCGGTGAACTTTTGTATTGGGAAAGTCATGCCCGGTGAACTTTTGTATTGGGAAAGTCATGCCCGGTGATCTTTTGTATTGGGAAAGTCATGCCCGGTGAACTTTTGTATTGGGAAAGTCATGCCCGGTGAACTTTTGTATTGGGAAAGTCATGCCCGGTGAACTTTTGTATTGGGAAAGTCATGCCCGGTGAACTTTTGTATTGGGAAAGTCATGCCCTGTGAACTTTTGTATTGGGAAAGTCATGCCCGGTGAACTTTTGTATTGGGAAAGTCATGCCCGGTGAACTTTTGTATTGGGAAAGTCATGCCCGGTGAACTTTTGTATTGGGAAAGTCATGCCCGGTGAACTTTTGTACTGGGAAAGTCATGCCCGGTGAACTTTTGTATTGGGAAAGTCATGCCCGGTGAACTTTTGTATTGGGAAAGTCATGCCCGGTGAACTTTTGTATTGGGAAAGTCATGCCCGGTGAACTTTTGTATTGGGAAAGTCATGCCCGGTGAACTTTTGTATTGGGAAAGTCATGCCCGGTGAACTTTTGTATTGGGAAAGTCATGCCCGGGAACTTTTGTATTGGGAAAGTCATGCCCGGTGAACTTTTGTATGGGAAAAGTCATGCCCGGGAACTTTTGTATGGGAAAGTCATGCCCGGTGAACTTTTGTATTGGGAAAGTCATGCCCGGTGAACTTTTGTATGGGAAAAGTCATGCCCGGTGAACTTTTGTATTGGGAAAGTCATGCCCGGTCAACTTTTGTATTGGGAAAGTCATGCCCGGTGAACTTTTGTATGGGAAAAGTCATGCCCGGTGAACTTTTGTATTGGGAAAGTCATGCCCGGTGATCTTTTGTATTGGGAAGGTCATGCCCGGTGAACTTTTGTATTGGGAAAGTCATGCCCGGTGAACTTTTGTATTGGGAAAGTCATGCCCGGTGAACTTTTGTATTGGGAAATTCATGCCCGGTGATCTTTTGTACTGGGAAAGTCATGCCCGGTCAACTTTTGCATTGGGAAAGTCATGCCCGGTGAACTTTTGTATGGGAAAAGTCATGCCCGGTGAACTTTTGTATTGGGAAAGTCATGCCCGGTCAACTTTTGTATTGGGAAAGTCATGCCCGGTGATCTTTTGTACTGGGAAAGTCATGCCCGGTGAACTTTTGTATGGGAAAAGTCATGGCCGGTGATCTTTTGTACTGGGAAAGTCATGCCCGGTGAACTTTTGTATGGGAAAAGTCATGCCCGGTGATCTTTTGTACTGGGAAAGTCATGCCCGGTCAACTTTTGTATTAGGAAAGTCATGCCCGGTGAACTTTTGTATGGGAAAAGTCATGCCCGGTGAACTTTTGTATTGGGAAAGTCATGCCCGGGGAACTTTTGTATTGGGAAAGTCATGCCCGGTGAACTTTTGTATTGGGAAAGTCATGCCCGGTGAACTTTTGTATTGGGAAAGTCATGCCCGGTGAATTTTTGTATGGGAAAAGTCATGCCCGGTGAACTTTTGTATTGGGAAAGCCATGTCCGGTGAACTTTTGTATTGGGAAAGTCATGCCCGGTCAACTTTTGTATTGGGAAAGTCATGCCCGGTGAACTTTTGTATGGGAAAAGTCATGCCCGGTGAACTTTTGTATTGGGAAAATCATGCCCGGACAACTTTTGTATTGGAAAGTCATGCCCGGTGAACTTTTGTATTGGGAATGTCATGCCCGGTGAGCTTTTGTATTGGGAAAGTCATGCCCGGTGAACTTTTGTATTGGGAAAGTCATGCCCGGTATTCTTTTGTACTGGGAAAGTCATGTCCGGTCAACTTTTGTATTGGGAAAGTCATGCCCGGTGAACTTTTGTATGGGAAAAGTCATGCCCGGTGAACTTTTGTATTGGGAAAGTCATGCCCGGTCAACTTTTGTATTGGGAAAGTCATGCCCGGTGATCTTTTGTACTGGGAAAGTCATGCCCGGTCAACTTTTGTATGGGAAAAGTCATGCCCGGTGATCTTTTGTACTGGGAAAGTCATGCCCGGTGAACTTTTGTATGGGAAAAGTCATGCCCGGTGATCTTTTGTACTGGGAAAGTCATGCCCGGTCAACTTTTGTATTAGGAAAGTCATGCCCGGTGAACTTTTGTATTGGGAAAGTCATGCCCGGTGAACTTTTGTATTGGGAAAGTCATGCCCGGTGAACTTTTGTATTGGGAAAGTCATGCCCGGTGAACTTTTGTATTGGGAAAGTCATGCCCGGTGAACTTTTGTATTGGAAAGTCATGCCCGGTGAACTTTTGTATTGGGAAACTCATGCCCGGTCAACTTTTGTATTGGGAAAGTCATGCCCGGTGAACTTTTGTATTGGGAAAGTCATGCCCGATGATCTTTTGTACTGGGAAAGTCATGCCCGGTGAACTTTTGTATTGGGAAAGTCATGCCCGGTGATCTTTTGTACTGGGAAAGTCATGCCCGGTGAACTTTTGTATTGGGAAAGTCATGCCCGGTGAACTTTTGTATTGGGAAAGTCATGCCCGGTGAACTTTTGTACTGGGAAAGTCATGTCCGGTGACCTTTTGTATTGGGAAAGTCATGCCCGGTGAACTTTTGTATTGGGAAAGTCATGCCCGGTATTCTTTTGTACTGGGAAAGTCATGCCCGGTCAACTTTTGTATTGGGAAAGTCATGCCCGGTGAACTTTTGTATTGGGAAAGTCATGCCCGGTCAACTTTTGTATTGGGAAAGTCATGCCCGGTGATCTTTTGTACTGCGAAAGTCATGCCCGGTGAACTTTTGTATGGGAAAAGTCATGCCCGGTGATCTTTTGTACTGGGAAAGTAATGCCCGGTGAACTTTTGTATGGGAAAAGTCATGCCCGGTGATCTTTTGTACTGGGAAAGTCATGCCCGGTCAACTTTTGTATTAGGAAAGTCATGCCCGGTGAACTTTTGTATGGGAAAAGTCATGCCCGGTGAACTTTTGTATTGGGAAAGTCATGCCCGGTGAACTTTTGTACTGGGAAAGTCATGCCCGGTGATCTTTTGTACTGGGAAAGTCATGCCCGGTCAACTTTTGTATTGGGAAAGTCATGCCCGGTCAACTTTTGTATTAGGAAGGTCATGCCCGGTGAACTTTTGTATTGGGAAAGTCATGCCCGGTGATCTTTTGTACTGGGAAAGTCATGCCCGGTGAACTTTTGTATTGGGAAAGTCATGCCAGGTGAACTTTTGTATGGGAAAAGTCATGCACGGTGAACTTTTGTATTGGGAAAGTCATGCCCGGTGATCTTTTGTACTGGGAAAGGCATGCCCGGTGAACATTTGTATGGGAAAATCATGCCCGGTGAACTTTTGTATGGGAAAAGTCATGCCCGGTGAACTTTTGTATTGGGAAAGTCATGCCCGGTGAACTTTTGTATTGGGAAAGTCATGCCCGGTCAACTTTTGTATTGGGAAAGTCATGCCCGGTGATCTTTTGTACTGGGAAAGTCATGCCCGGTGAACTTTTGTATTGGGAAAGTCATGCCCGGTGATCTTTTGTACTGGGAAAGTCATGCCCGGTGAACTTTTGTATTGGGAAAGTCATGCCCGGTGAACTTTTGTATTGGGAAAGTCATGCCCGGTGAACTTTTGTATTGGGAAAGTCATGCCCGGTGAACTTTTGTACTGGGAAAGTCATGCCCGGTGAACTTTTGTATTGGGAAAGTCATGCCCGGTGAACTTTTGTATTGGGAAAGTCATGCCCGGTGAACTTTTGTATTGGGAAAGTCATGCCCGGTGAACTTTTGTATTGGGAAAGTCATGCCGGGTGATCTTTTGTACTGGGAAAGTCATGCCCGGTGAACTTTTGTATGGGAAAAGTCATGCCCGGTGAACTTTTGTATGGGAAAAGTCATGCCCGGTGAACTTTTGTATTGGGAAAATCATGCCCGGTGGTCTTTTGTACTGGGAAAGTCATGCCCGGTCAACTTTTGTATTAGGAAAGTCATGCCCGGTGAACTTTTGTATGGGAAAAGTCATGCCCGGTGAACTTTTGTATTGGAAAAGTCATGCCCGGTGATCTTTTGTACTGGGAAAGTCATGCCCGGTGAACTTTTGTATTGGGAAAGTCATGCCCGGTGATCTTTTGTATTGGGAAAGTCATGCCCGGTGAACTTTTGTATTGGGAAAGTCATGCCCGGTGAACTTTTGTACTGGGAAAGTCATGCCCGGTGAACTTTTGTATTGGGAAAGTCATGCCCGGTGAACTTTTGTATTGGGAAAGTCATGCCCGGTGAACTTTTGTATTGGGAAAGTCATGCCCGGTGAACTTTTGTATTGGGAAAGTCATGCCCGGTGAACTTTTGTATTGGGAAAGTCATGCCCGGTGAACTTTTGTATTGGGAAAGTCATGCCCGGGAACTTTTGTATTGGGAAAGTCATGCCCGGTGAACTTTTGTATGGGAAAAGTCATGCCCGGGAACTTTTGTATGGGAAAGTCATGCCCGGTGAACTTTTGTATTGGGAAAGTCATGCCCGGTGAACTTTTGTATGGGAAAAGTCATGCCCGGTGAACTTTTGTATTGGGAAAGTCATGCCCGGTCAACTTTTGTATTGGGAAAGTCATGCCCGGTGAACTTTTGTATGGGAAAAGTCATGCCCGGTGAACTTTTGTATTGGGAAAGTCATGCCCGGTGATCTTTTGTATTGGGAAGGTCATGCCCGGTGAACTTTTGTATTGGGAAAGTCATGCCCGGTGAACTTTTGTATTGGGAAAGTCATGCCCGGTGAACTTTTGTATTGGGAAATTCATGCCCGGTGATCTTTTGTACTGGGAAAGTCATGCCCGGTCAACTTTTGCATTGGGAAAGTCATGCCCGGTGAACTTTTGTATGGGAAAAGTCATGCCCGGTGAACTTTTGTATTGGGAAAGTCATGCCCGGTCAACTTTTGTATTGGGAAAGTCATGCCCGGTGATCTTTTGTACTGGGAAAGTCATGCCCGGTGAACTTTTGTATGGGAAAAGTCATGCCCGGTGATCTTTTGTACTGGGAAAGTCATGCCCGGTGAACTTTTGTATGGGAAAAGTCATGCCCGGTGATCTTTTGTACTGGGAAAGTCATGCCCGGTCAACTTTTGTATTAGGAAAGTCATGCCCGGGGAACTTTTGTATTGGGAAAGTCATGCCCGGTGAACTTTTGTATTCATTTGTATTGGGAAAGTCATGCCCGGTGAATTTTTGTATGGGAAAAGTCATGCCCGGTGAACTTTTGTATTGGGAAAGCCATGTCCGGTGAACTTTTGTATTGGGAAAGTCATGCCCGGTCAACTTTTGTATTGGGAAAGTCATGCCCGGTGAACTTTTGTATGGGAAAAGTCATGCCCGGTGAACTTTTGTATTGGGAAAATCATGCCCGGACAACTTTTGTATTGGAAAGTCATGCCCGGTGAACTTTTGTATTGGGAATGTCATGCCCGGTGAGCTTTTGTATTGGGAAAGTCATGCCCGGTGAACTTTTGTATTGGGAAAGTCATGCCCGGTATTCTTTTGTACTGGGAAAGTCATGTCCGGTCAACTTTTGTATTGGGAAAGTCATGCCCGGTGAACTTTTGTATGGGAAAAGTCATGCCCGGTGAACTTTTGTATTGGGAAAGTCATGCCCGGTCAACTTTTGTATTGGGAAAGTCATGCCCGGTGATCTTTTGTACTGGGAAAGTCATGCCCGGTCAACTTTTGTATGGGAAAAGTCATGCCCGGTGATCTTTTGTAC
Source organism: Musca autumnalis (assembly GCF_047663935.1). Lineage (NCBI taxonomy): Eukaryota > Metazoa > Arthropoda > Insecta > Diptera > Muscidae > Musca > Musca autumnalis. Next base: position 168,911 of record NW_027411728.1, read on the forward strand.
TGGGAAAGTCATGCCCGGTGAACTTTTGTATGGGAAAAGTCATGCCCGGTGATCTTTTGTACTGGGAAAGTCATGCCCGGTCAACTTTTGTATTAGGAAAGTCATGCCCGGTGAACTTTTGTATTGGGAAAGTCATGCCCGGTGAACTTTTGTATTGGGAAAGTCATGCCCGGTGAACTTTTGTATTGGGAAAGTCATGCCCGGTGAACTTTTGTATTGGGAAAGTCATGCCCGGTGAACTTTTGTATTGGAAAGTCATGCCCGGTGAACTTTTGTATTGGGAAAGTCATGCCCGGTCAACTTTTGTATTGGGAAAGTCATGCCCGGTGAACTTTTGTATTGGGAAAGTCATGCCCGATGATCTTTTGTACTGGGAAAGTCATGCCCGGTGAACTTTTGTATTGGGAAAGTCATGCCCGGTGATCTTTTGTACTGGGAAAGTCATGCCCGGTGAACTTTTGTATTGGGAAAGTCATGCCCGGTGAACTTTTGTATGGGAAAAGTCATGCCCGGTGAACTTTTGTATTGGAAAAGTCATGCCCGGTGATCTTTTGTACTGGGAAAGTCATGCCCGGTGAACTTTTGTATTGGGAAAGTCATGCCCGGTGATCTTTTGTACTGGGAAAGTCATGCCCGGTGAACTCTTGTATTGGGAAAGTCATGCCCGGTGAACTTTTGTATTGGGAAAGTCATGCCCGGTGAACTTTTGTATTGGGAAAGTCATGCCCGGTGAACTTTTGTATTGGAAAGTCATGCCCGGTGAACTTTTGTATTGGGAAAGTCATGCCCGGTCAACTTTTGTATTGGGAAAGTCATGCCCGGTGAACTTTTGTATTGGGAAAGTCATGCCCGGTGATCTTTTGTACTGGGAAAGTCATGCCCGGTGAACTTTTGTATTGGGAAAGTCATGCCCGGTGAACTTTTGTATTGGGAAAGTCATGCCCGGTGAACTTTTGTACTGGGAAAGTCATGTCCGGTGACCTTTTGTATTGGGAAAGTCATGCCCGGTGAACTTTTGTATTGGGAAAGTCATGCCCGGTATTCTTTTGTACTGGGAAAGTCATGCCCGGTCAACTTTTGTATTGGGAAAGTCATGCCCGGTGAACTTTTGTATTGGGAAAGTCATGCCCGGTCAACTTTTGTATTGGGAAAGTCATGCCCGGTGATCTTTTGTACTGCGAAAGTCATGCCCGGTCAACTTTTGTATTAGGAAAGTCATGCCCGGTGAACTTTTGTATGGGAAAAGTCATGCCCGGTGAACTTTTGTATTGGGAAAGTCATGCCCGGTGAACTTTTGTATTGGGAAAGTCATGCCCGGTGAACTTTTGTATGGGAAAAGTCATGCCCGGTGATCTTTTGTACTGGGAAAGTCATGCCCGGTCAACTTTTGTATTAGGAAAGTCATGCCCGGTGAACTTTTGTATGGGAAAAGTCATGCCCGGTGAACTTTTGTATTGGGAAAGTCATGCCCGGTGAACTTTTGTACTGGGAAAGTCATGCCCGGTGATCTTTTGTACTGGGAAAGTCATGCCCGGTCAACTTTTGTATTGGGAAAGTCATGCCCGGTCAACTTTTGTATTAGGAAGGTCATGCCCGGTGAACTTTTGTATTGGGAAAGTCATGCCCGGTGATCTTTTGTACTGGGAAAGTCATGCCCGGTGAACTTTTGTATTGGGAAAGTCATGCCAGGTGAACTTTTGTATGGGAAAAGTCATGCACGGTGAACTTTTGTATTGGGAAAGTCATGCCCGGTGATCTTTTGTACTGGGAAAGGCATGCCCGGTGAACATTTGTATGGGAAAATCATGCCCGGTGAACTTTTGTATGGGAAAAGTCATGCCCGGTGAACTTTTGTATTGGGAAAGTCATGCCCGGTGAACTTTTGTATTGGGAAAGTCATGCCCGGTCAACTTTTGTATTGGGAAAGTCATGCCCGGTGATCTTTTGTACTGGGAAAGTCATGCCCGGTGAACTTTTGTATTGGGAAAGTCATGCCCGGTGATCTTTTGTACTGGGAAAGTCATGCCCGGTGAACTTTTGTATTGGGAAAGTCATGCCCGGTGAACTTTTGTATGGGAAAAGTCATGCCCGGTGAACTTTTGTATTGGAAAAGTCATGCCCGGTGATCTTTTGTACTGGGAAAGTCATGCCCGGTGAACTTTTGTATTGGGAAAGTCATGCCCGGTGATCTTTTGTACTGGGAAAGTCATGCCCGGTGAACTCTTGTATTGGGAAAGTCATGCCCGGTGATCTTTTGTACTGGGAAAGTCATGCCCGGTGAACTTTTGTATGGGAAAAGTCATGCCCGGTGATCTTTTGTACTGGGAAAGTCATGCCCGGTGAACTTTTGTACTGGGAAAGTCATGCCCGGTGATCTTTTGTACTGGGAAAGTCATGCCCGGTGAACTTTTGTATTGGGAAAGTCATGCCCGGTGAACTTTTGTATTGGGAAAGTCATGCCCGGTCAACTTTTGTATTGGGAAAGTCATGCCCGGTGAACTTTTGTATTGGGAAAGTCATGCCCGGTGATCTTTTGTACTGGGAAAGTCATGCCCGGTGAACTTTTGTATTGGGAAAGTCATGCCCGGTGAACTTTTGTATGGGAAAAGTCATGCCCGGTGAACTTTTGTATGGGAAAAGTCATGCCCGGTGAACTTTTGTATTGGGAAAGTCATGCCCGGTCAACTTTTGTATTGGGAAAGTCATGCCCGGTGATCTTTTGTACTGGGAAAATCATGCCCGGTGAACTTTTGTATGGGAAAAGTCATGCCCGGTGAACCTTTGTATGGGAAAAGTCATGCCCGGTGAACTTTTGTATTGGGAAAGTCATGCCCGGTGAACTTTTGTATTGGGAAAGTCATGCCCGGTGAACTTTTGTATGGGAAAAGTCATGCCCGGTGAACTTTTGTATTGGGAAAATCATGCCCGGTGGTCTTTTGTACTGGGAAAGTCATGCCCGGTCAACTTTTGTATTAGGAAAGTCATGCCCGGTGAACTTTTGTATGGGAAAAGTCATGCCCGGTGAACTTTTGTATTGGAAAAGTCATGCCCGGTGATCTTTTGTACTGGGAAAGTCATGCCCGGTGAACTTTTGTATTGGGAAAGTCATGCCCGGTGAACTTTTGTATTGGGAAAGTCATGCCCGGTGAACTTTTGTATTGGGAAAGTCATGCCCGGTCAACTTTTGTACTGGGAAAGTCATGCCCGGTCAACTTTAGTATTGGGAAAGTCATGCCCGGTGAACTTTTGTACTGGGAAAGTCATGCCCGGTGAACTTTTGTATTGGGAAAGTCATGCCCGGTGATCTTTTGTACTGGGAAAGTCATGCCCGGTGAACTTTTGTATGGGAAAAGTCATGCCCGGTGAACTTTTGTATGGGAAAAGTCATGCCCGGTGAACTTTTGTATTGGGAAAGTCATGCCCGGTGAACTTTTGTATGGGAAAGTCATGCCCGGTGAACTTTTGTATTGGGAAAGTCATGCCCGGTGAACTTTTGTATTGGGAAAGTCATGCCCGGTGAACTTTTGTATTGGGAAAGTCATGCCCGGTGAACTTTTGTACTGGGAAAGTCATGCCCGGTCAACTTTTGTATTGGGAAAGTCATGCCCGGTGATCTTTTGTACTGGGAAAGTCATGCACGGTGAACTTTTGTATTGGGAAAGTCATGCCCGGTGAACTTTTGTATTGGGAAAGTCATGCCCGGTGAACTTTTGTATTGGGAAAGTCATGCCCCGTGAACTTTTGTGTTGGGAAAGCCATGTCCGGTCAACTTTTGTATGGGAAAATCATGCCCGGTGAACTTTTGTATTGGGAAAGTGATGCCCGGTGAACTTTTGTATTGGGAAAGTCATGCCCGGTGATTTTTTGTACTGGGAAAGTCATGCCCGGTGAACTTTTGTATTGGGAAAGTCATGCCCGGTGAACTTTTGTATTGGGAAAGTCATGCCCGGTCAACTTTTGTATTGGGAAAGTCATGCCCGGTGAACTTTTGTATTGGGAAAGTCATGCCCGGTCAACTTTTGTACTGGGAGAGTCATGCCCGGTCAACTTTTGTATTGGGAAAGTCATGCCCGGTCAACTTTTGTATTGGGAAAGTCATGCCCGGTGAACTTTTGTATTGGGAAATTCATGCCCGGTGAACTTTTGTATTGGGAAAGTCATGCCCGGTGAACTTTTGTATTGGGAAAGTCATGCCCGGTGAACTTTTGTATTGGGAAAGTCATGCCCGGTGAACTTTTGTATTGGGAAAGTCATGCCCGGTGAACTTTTGTATTGGGAAAGTCATGCCCGGTGAACTTTTGTATTGGGAAAGTCATGCCCGGTGAACTTTTTGTATTGGGAAAGTCATGCCCGGTCAACTTTTGTATTGGGAAAGTCATGCCCGGTGATCTTTTGTACTGGGAAAGTCATGCCCGGTGATCTTTTGTACTGGGAAAGTCATGCCCGGTGAACTTTTGTATTGGGAAAGTCATGCCCGGTGAACTTTTGTATTGGGAAAGTCATGCCAGGTGATCTTTTGTACTGGGAAAGTCATGCCCGGTGAACTTTTGTATGGGAAAAGTCATGCCCGGTGAACTTTTGTATGGGAAAAGTCATGCCCGGTGAACTTTTGTATTGGGAAAGTCATGCCCGGTGAACTTTTGTATGGGAAAAGTCATGCCCGGTCAACTTTTGTATTGGGAAAGTCATGCCCGGTGATCTTTTGTACTGGGAAAGTCATGCCCGGTGAACTTTTGTATGGGAAAAATCATGCCCGGTGAAGTTTTGTATGGGAAAAGTCATGCCCGGTGAACTTTTGTATTGGGAAAGTCATGCCCGGTGAACTTTTGTATTGGGAAAGTCATGCCCGGTGAACTTTTGTATTGGGAAAGTCATGCCCGGTGAACTTTTGTATTGGGAAAGTCATGCCCGGTCAACTTTTGTATTGGGAAAGTCATGCCCGGTCAACTTTTGTATTGGGAAAGTCATGCCCGGTGATCTTTTGTACTGGGAAAGTCATGCCCGGTGAACTTTTGTATTGGGAAAGTCATGCCCGGTGAACTTTTGTACTGGGAAAGTCATGCCCGGTGAACTTTTGTACTGGGAAAGTCATGCCCGGTGAACTTTTGTATTGGGAAAGTCATGCCCGGTGAACTTTTGTATTGGGAAAGTCATGCCCGGTGAACTTTTGTATTGGGAAAGTCATGCCCGGTCAACTTTTGTATTGGGAAAGTCATGCCCGGTGATCTTTTGTATTGGGAAAGTCATGCCCGGTCAAATTTGTATTGGGAAAGTCATGCCCGGTGAACTTTTGTATTGGGAAAATCATGCCCGGTGATCTTTTGTACTGGGAAAGTCATGCCCGGTGAACTTTTGTATTGGGAAAGTCATGCCCGGTGAACTTTTGTATTGGGAAAGTCATGCCCGGTGAACTTTTGTACTGGGAAAGTCATGCCCGGTGATCTTTTGTACTGGGAAATTCATGCCCGGTGAACTTTTGTATGGGAAAAGTCATGCCCGGTGAACTTTCGTATTGGGAAAGTCATGCCGGGTGAACTTTTGTATTGGGAAAGTCATGCCCGGTGAACTTTTGTATTGTGAAAGTCATGCCCGGTGAACTTTTGTACTGGGAAAGTCATGCCCGGTGAACTTTTGTATTGGGAAAGTCATGCCCGGTGAACTTTTGTATTGGGAAAGTCATGCCCGGTGAACTTTTGTATTGTGAAAGTCATGCCCGGTGAACTTTTGTACTGGGAAAGTCATGCCCGGTGAACTTTTGTATTGGGAAAGTCATGCCCGGTGAACTTTTGTATTGGGAAAGTCATGCCCGGTGAACTTTTGTATTGGGAAAGTCATGCCCGGTGAACTTTTGTATTGGGAAAGTCATGCCCGGTGAACTTTTGTATTGGGAAAGTCATGCCCGGTGAACCTTTTGTATTGGGAAAGTCATGCCCGGTCAACTTTTGTATTGGGAAAGTCATGCCCGGTGATCTTTTGTACTGGGAAAGTCATGCCCGGTGATCTTTTGTACTGGGAAAGTCATGCCCGGTGAACTTTTGTATTGGGAAAGTCATGCCCGGTGAACTTTTGTATTGGGAAAGTCATGCCCGGTGAACTTTTGTATTGGGAAAGTCATGCCCGGTGAACTTTTGTATTGGGAAAGTCATGCCCGGTCAACTTTTGTATTGGGAAAGTCATGCCCGGTGAACTTTTGTATTGGGAAAGTCATGCTCGGTCAACTTTTGTACTGGGAAAGTCATGCCCGGTCAACTTTTGTACTGGGAAAGTCATGCCCGGTGAACTTTTGTATTGGGAAAGTCATGCCCGGTGAACTTTTGTATTGGGAAAGTCATGCCCGGTGAACTTTTGTATTGGGAAAGTCATGCCCGGTCAACTTTTGTACTGGGAGAGTCATGCCCGGTCAACTTTTGTATTGGGAAAGTCATGCCCGGTGAACTTTTGTATTGGGAAATTCATGCCCGGTGAACTTTTGTATTGGGAAAGTCATGCCCGGTGAACTTTTGTATTGGGAAAGTCATGCCCGGTGAACTTTTGTATTGGGAAAGTCATGCCCGGTGAACTTTTGTATTGGGAAAGTCATGCCCGGTGAACTTTTGTATTGGGAAAGTCATGCCCGGTGAACTTTTGTATTGGGAAAGTCATGCCCGGTGAACTTTTTGTATTGGGAAAGTCATGCCCGGTCAACTTTTGTATTGGGAAAGTCATGCCCGGTGAACTTTTGTATTGGGAAAGTCATGCCCGGTGATCTTTTGTACTGGGAAAGTCATGCCCGGTGAACTTTTGTATTGGGAAAGTCATGCCCGGTGAACTTTTGTATTGGGAAAGTCATGCCAGGTGATCTTTTGTACTGGGAAAGTCATGCCTGGTGAACTTTTGTATGGGAAAAGTCATGCCCGGTGAACTTTTGTATGGGAAAAGTCATGCCCGGTGAACTTTTGTATTGGGAAAGTCATGCCCGGTGAACTTTTGTATGGGAAAAGTCATGCCCGGTCAACTTTTGTATTGGGAAAGTCATGCCCGGTGATCTTTTGTACTGGGAAAGTCATGCCCGGTGAACTTTTGTATGGGAAAAATCATGCCCGGTGAAGTTTTGTATGGGAAAAGTCATGCCCGGTGAACTTTTGTATTGGGAAAGTCATGCCCGGTGAACTTTTGTATTGGGAAAGTCATGCCCGGTGAACTTTTGTATTGGGAAAGTCATGCCCGGTGAACTTTTGTATTGGGAAAGTCATGCCCGGTCAACTTTTGTATTGGGAAAGTCATGCCCGGTCAACTTTTGTATTGGGAAAGTCATGCCCGGTGATCTTTTGTACTGGGAAAGTCATGCCCGGTGAACTTTTGTATTGGGAAAGTCATGCCCGGTGAACTTTTGTACTGGGAAAGTCATGCCCGGTGAACTTTTGTACTGGGAAAGTCATGCCCGGTGAACTTTTGTATTGGGAAAGTCATGCCCGGTGAACTTTTGTATTGGGAAAGTCATGCCCGGTGAACTTTTGTATTGGGAAAGTCATGCCCGGTCAACTTTTGTATTGGGAAAGTCATGCCCGGTGATCTTTTGTATTGGGAAAGTCATGCCCGGTCAAATTTGTATTGGGAAAGTCATGCCCGGTGAACTTTTGTATTGGGAAAATCATGCCCGGTGATCTTTTGTACTGGGAAAGTCATGCCCGGTGAACTTTTGTATTGGGAAAGTCATGCCCGGTGAACTTTTGTATTGGGAAAGTCATGCCCGGTGAACTTTTGTACTGGGAAAGTCATGCCCGGTGATCTTTTGTACTGGGAAATTCATGCCCGGTGAACTTTTGTATGGGAAAAGTCATGCCCGGTGAACTTTTGTATTGGGAAAGTCATGCCGGGTGAACTTTTGTATTGGGAAAGTCATGCCCGGTGAACTTTTGTATTGTGAAAGTCATGCCCGGTGAACTTTTGTACTGGGAAAGTCATGCCCGGTGAACTTTTGTATTGGGAAAGTCATGCCCGGTGAACTTTTGTATTGGGAAAGTCATGCCCGGTGAACTTTTGTATTGTGAAAGTCATGCCCGGTGAACTTTTGTACTGGGAAAGTCATGCCCGGTGAACTTTTGTATTGGGAAAGTCATGCCCGGTGAACTTTTGTATTGGGAAAGTCATGCCCGGTGAACTTTTGTATTGGGAAAGTCATGCCCGGTGAACTTTTGTATTGGGAAAGTCATGCCCGGTGAACTTTTGTATTGGGAAAGTCATGCCCGGTGAACTTTTGTATTGGGAAAGTCATGCCCGGTCAACTTTTGTATTGGGAAAGTCATGCCCGGTGAACTTTTGTATTGGGAAAGTCATGCTCGGTCAACTTTTGTACTGGGAAAGTCATGCCCGGTCAACTTTTGTACTGGGAAAGTCATGCCCGGTGAACTTTTGTATTGGGAAAGTCATGCCCGGTGAACTTTTGTATTGGGAAAGTCATGCCCGGTGAACTTTTGTATTGGGAAAGTCATGCCCGGTGAACTTTTGAACTGGGGAAGTCATGCCCGGTGAACTTTTGTATTGGGAAAGTCATGCCCGGTGAACTTTTGTATTGGGAAAGTCATGCCCGGTGAACTTTTGTATTGGAAAAGTCATGCCCCGTGAACTTTTGTATTGGGAAAGTCATGCCCGGTGAACTTTTGTACTGGGAAAGTCATGCCCGGTCAACTGTTGTACTGGGAAAGTCATGCCCGGTGAACTTTTGTACTGGGAAAGTCATGCCCGGTCAACTTTTGTATGGGAAAAGTCATGCCCGGTGAACTTTTGTACTGGGAAAGTCATGCCCGGTGAACTTTTGTACTGGGAAAGTCATGCCCGGTCAACTTTTGTATTGGGAAAGTCATGCCCGGTGATCTTTTGTACTGGGAAAGTCATGCCCGGTGAACTTTTGTATTGGGAAAGTCATGCCCGGTGAACATTTGTACTGGTTAAGTCTTGCCCGGTCAACTTTTGTATTGGGAAAGTCATGCCCGGTGAACTTTTGTATTGGGAAAGTCATGCCCGGTGAACTTTTGTATTGGGAAAGTCATGCCCGGTCAACTTTTGTATTGGGAAAGTCATGCCCGGTGAACTTTTGTATTGGGAAAGTCATGCCCGGTCAACTTTTGTATTGGGAAAGTCATGCCCGGTGAACTTTTGTATTGGGAAAGTCATGCCCGGTGAACTTTTGTATGGGAAAAGTCATGCCCGGTGATCTTTTGTACTGGGAAAGTCATGCCCGGTGAACTTTTGTATGGGGAAAGTCATGCCCGGTGAACTTTTGTATGGGAAAAGTCATGCCCGGTGATCTTTTGTACTGGGAAAGTCATGCCCGGTCAACTTTTGTATGGGAAAAGTCATGCCCGGTGAACTTTTGTATTGGGAAAGTCATGCCCGGTGATCTTTTGTACTGGGAAAGTCATGCCCGATGAACTTTTGTATTGGGAAAGTCATGCCCGGTCAACTTTTGTATTGGGAAAGTCATGCCCGGTCAACTTTTGTATTGGGAAAGTCATGCCCTTGTATTGGGAAAGTCATGCCCGGTGAACTTTTGTATTGGGAAAGTCATGCCCGGTGAACTTTTGTATTGGGAAAGTCATGCCCGGTGAACTTTTGTATTGGGAAAGTCATGCCCGGTGATCTTTTGTACTGGGAAAGTCATGCCCGGTGATCTTTTGTACTGGGAAAGTCATGCCCGGTGAACTTTTGTACTGGGAAAGTCATGCCCGGTTAACTTTTGTATTGGGAAAGTCATGCCCGGTGAACTTTTGTATTGGGAAAGACATGCCCGGTGAACTTTTGTATTGGGAAAGTCATGCCCGGTGAACTTTTGTATTGGGAAAGTCATGCCCGGTGATCTTTTGTACTGGGAAAGTCATGCCCGGTCAACTTTTGTATTGGGAAAGTCATGCCCGGTGAACTTTTGTATGGGAAAAGTCATGCCCGGTGAACTTTTGTATTGGGAAAGTCATGCCCGGTGAACTTTTGTATTGGGAAAGTCATGCCCGGTGAACTTTTGTATTAGGAAAGTCATGCCCGGTGAACTTTTGTATTGGGAAAATCATGCCCGGTGAACTTTTGTATTGGGAAAGTCATGCCCGGTGAACTTTTGTATTGGGAAAGTCATGCCCGGTGAACTTTTGTACTGGGAAAGTCATGCCCGGTGAACTTTTGTATTGGGAAAGTCATGCCCGGTGAACTTTTGTATTGGGAAAGTCATGCCCGTTGAACTTTTGTATTGGGAAAGTGATGCCCGGTGAACTTTTGTATTGGGAAAGTCATGCCCGGTGAACTTTTGTATTGGGAAAGTCATGCCCGGTGAACTTTTGTATTGGGAAAGTCATGCCCGGTGAACTTTTGTATTGGGAAAGTCATGCCCGGTGAACTTTTGTATTGGGAAAGTCATGCCCGGTGAACTTTTGTATTGGGAAAGTCATGCCCGGTGAACTTTTGTACTGGGAAAGTCATGCCCGGTGAACTTTTGTATTGGGAAAGTCATGCCCGGTGAACTTTTGTATTGGGAAAGTCATGCCCGGTGAACTTTTGTATGGGAAAAGTCATGCCCGGTGATCTTTTGTACTGGGAAAGTCATGCCCGGTGAACTTTTGTATTGGGAAAGTCATGCCCGGTGATCTTTTGTACTGGGAAAGTCATGCCCGGTGAACTTTTGTATTGGAAAAGTCATGCCCGTCAACTTTTGTATTGGGAAAGTCATGCCCGGTGATCTTTTGTACTGGGAAAGTCATGCCCGGTGAACTTTTGTATTGGAAAAGTCATGCCCGTCAACTTTTGTATTGGGAAAGTCATGCCCGGTGATCTTTTGTACTGGGAAAGTCATGCCCGGTGATCTTTTGTACTGGGAAAGTCATGCCCGGTGATCTTTTGTACTGGGAAAGTCATGCCCGGTGAACTTTTGTATTGGAAAAGTCATGCCCGTCAACTTTTGTATTGGGAAAGTCATGCCCGGTGATCTTTTGTACTGGGAAAGTCATGCCCGGTGATCTTTTGTACTGGGAAAGTCATGCCCGGTGAACATTTGTACTGGGAAAGTCATGCCCGTGAACTTTTGTATGGGAAAAGTCATGCCCGGTGAACTTTTGTATGGGAAAAGTCATGCCCGGTCAACTTTTGTATTGGGAAAGTCATGCCCGGTGATCTTTTGTACTGGGAAAGTCATGCCCGGTGAACTTTTGTATTGGGAAAGTCATGCCCGGTCAACTTTTGTATTGGGAAATTCATGCCCGGTCAACTTTTGTATTGGGAAAGTCATGCCCGGTGATCTTTTGTACTGGGAAAGTCATGCCCGGTGAACTTTTGTATGGGAAAAGTCATGCCCGGTGATCTTTTGTACTGGGAAAGTCATGCCCGGTCAACTTTTGTATGGGAAAAGTCATGCCCGGTCAACTTTTGTATTGGGAAAGTCATGCCCGGTGAACTTTTGTATGGGAAAAGTCATGCCCGGTGAACTTTTGTATTGGGAAAGTCATGCCCGGTGATCTTTTGTATTGGGAAAATCATGCCCGGTCAACTTTTGTATTGGGAAAGTCATGCCCGGTGAACTTTTGTATTGGGAAAGTCATGCCCGGTGATCTTCTGTACTGGGAAAGTCATGCCCGGTGAACTTTTGTATTGGGAAAGTCATGCCCGGTGAACTTTTGTATTGGGAAAGTCATGCCCGGTAAACTTTTGTACTGGGAAAGTCATGCCCGGTGATCTTTTGTACTGGGAAAGTCATGCCCGGTGAACTTTTGTACTGGGAAAGTCATGCCCGGTGAACTTTTGTATTGGGAAAGTCATGCCCGGTGAACTTTTGTATTGGGAAAGTCATGCCCGGTGAACTTTTGTATTGGGAAAGTCATGCCCGGTCAACTTTTGTATTGGGAAAGTCATGCCTTTTGAACTTTTGTATTGGGAAATTCATGCCCGGTGATCTTTTGTATTGGGAAAGTCATGCCCGGTCAACTTTTGTATTGAGAAAGTCATGCCCGGTGAACTTTTGTATTGGGAAAGTCATGCCCGGTGATCTTTTGTACTGGGAAATTCATGCCCGGTGAACTTTTGTATTGGGAAAGTCATGCCCGGTGATCTTTTGTACTGGGAAAGTCATGCCCGGTCAACTTTTGTATGGGAAAAGTCATGCCCTTGTATTGGGAAAGTCATGCCCGGTGAACTTTTGTATTGGGAAAGTCATGCCCGGTGAACTTTTGTATTGGGAAAGTCATGCCCGGTGATCTTTTGTACTGGGAAATTCATGCCCGGTGAACTTTTGTATTGGGAAAGTCATGCCCGGTGAACTTTTGTATGGGAAAAGTCATGCCCGGTGATCTTTTGTACTGGGAAAGTCATGCCCGGTCAACTTTTGTATGGGAAAAGTCATGCCCGGTGAACTTTTGTATTGGGAAAGTCATGCCCGGTGATCTTTTGTACTGGGAAAGTCATGCCCGGTGAACTTTTGTATTGGGAAAGTCATGCCCGGTCAACTTTTGTATTGGGAAAGTCATGCCCGGTCAACTTTTGTATTGGGAAAGTCATGCCCTTGTATTGGGAAAGTCATGCCCGGTGAACTTTTGTATTGGGAAAGTCATGCCCGGTGAACTTTTGTATTGGGAAAGTCATGCCCGGTGAACTTTTGTATTGGGAAAGTCATGCCCGGTGATCTTTTGTACTGGGAAAGTCATGCCCGGTGATCTTTTGTACTGGGAAAGTCATGCCCGGTGAACTTTTGTACTGGGAAAGTCATGCCCGGTGAACTTTTGTATTGGAAAAGTCATGCCCGGTGAACTTTTGTATTGGGAAAGTCATGCCCGGTGAACTTTTGTATTGGGAAAGTCATGCCCGGTCAACTTTTGTATTGGGAAAGTCATGCCCGGTGAACTTTTGTATTGGGAAAGTCATGCCCGGTGAACTTTTGTATTGGGAAAGTCATGCCCGGTGAACTTTTGTATTGGGAAAGTCATGCCCGGTGATCTTTTGTACTGGGAAAGTCATGCCCGGTCAACTTTTGTATTGGGAAAGTCATGCCCGGTGAACTTTTGTATGGGAAAAGTCATGCCCGGTGAACTTTTGTATTGGGAAAGTCATGCCCGGTGAACTTTTGTATTGGGAAAGTCATGCCCGGTGAACTTTTGTATTGGGAAAGTCATGCCCGGTGAACTTTTGTATTGGGAAAGTCATGCCCGGTCAACTTTTGTATTGGGAAAGTCATGCCCGGTGAACTTTTGTATTGGGAAAGTCATGCCCGGTGAACTTTTATATTGGGAAAGTCATGCCCGGTGAACTTTTGTATTAGGAAAGTCATGCCCGGTGAACTTTTGTATTGGGAAAGTCATGCCCGGTTAACTTTTGTATTGGGAAAGTCATGCCCGGTGAACTTTTGTATTGGGAAAGTAATGCCCGGTGAACTTTTGTACTGGGAAAGTCATGCCCGGTGAACTTTTGTATTGGGAAAGTCATGCCCGGTGAACTTTTGTATTGGGAAAGTCATGCCCGGTCAACTTTTGTATTGGGAAAGTCATGCCCGGTGAACTTTTGTATTGGGAAAGTCATGCCCGGTGAACTTTTGTATTGGGAAAGTCATGCCCGGTGAACTTTTGTATTGGGAAAGTCATGCCCGGTGAACTTTTGTATTGGGAAAGTCATGCCCGGTGAACTTTTGTATTGGGAAAGTCATGCCCGGTGAACTTTTGTACTGGGAAAGTCATGCCCGGTGAACTTTTGTATTGGGAAAGTCATGCCCGGTGAACTTTTGTATTGGGAAAGTCATGCCCGGTGAACTTTTGTATTGGGAAAGTCATGCCCGGTGAACTTTTGTATTAGGAAAGTCATGCCCGGTGAACTTTTGTATTGGGAAAGTCATGCCCGGTGATCTTTTGTACTGGGAAAGTCATGCCCGGTGAACTTTTGTATTGGGAAAGTCATGCCCGGTGAACTTTTGTATTGGGAAAGTCATGCCCGGTGAACTTTTGTATTGGGAAAGTCATGCCCGGTGAACTTTTGTATTGGAAAAGTCATGCCCGTCAACTTTTGTATTGGGAAAGTCATGCCCGGTGATCTTTTGTACTGGGAAAGTCATGCCCGGTGATCTTTTGTATTGGGAAAGTCATGCCCGGTGATCTTTTGTACTGGGAAAGTCATGCCTGGTCAACTTTTGTATTGGGAAAGTCATGCCCGGTGAACTTTTGTATGGGAAAAGTCATGCCCGGTCAACTTTTGTATTGGGAAAGTCATGCCCGGTGATCTTTTGTACTGGAAAAGTCATGCCCGGTGAACTTTTGTATTGGGAAAGTCATGCCCGGTCAACTTTTGTATTGGGAAAGTCATGCCCGGTCAACTTTTGTATTGGGAAAGTCATGCCCGGTGATCTTTTGTACTGGGAAAGTCATGCCCGGTGAACTTTTGTATGGGAAAAGTCATGCCCGGTGATCTTTTGTACTGGGAAAGTCATGCCCGGTCAACTTTTGTATGGGAAAAGTCATGCCCGGTCAACTTTTGTATTGGGAAAGTCATGCCCGGTGAACTTTTGTACTGGGAAAGTCATGCCCGGTGAACTTTTGTACTGGGAAAGTCATGCCCGGTGAACTTTTGTATTGGGAAAGTCATGCCCGGTGAACTTTTGTATTGGGAAAGTCATGCCCTTTGAACTTTTGTATTGGGAAAGTCATGCCCGGTGATCTTTTGTATTGGGAAAGTCATGCCCGGTCAACTTTTGTATTGAGAAAGTCATGCCCGGTGAACTTTTGTATTGGGAAAGTCATGCCCGGTGATCTTTTGTACTGGGAATGTCATGCCCGGTGAACTTTTGTATTGGGAAAGTCATGCCCGGTGAACTTTTGTATTGGGAAAGTCATGCCCGGTGAACTTTGGTATTGGGAAATTCATGCCCGGTGAACTTTTGTATTGGGAAAGTCATGCCCGGTGAACTTTTGTATTGGGAAAGTCATGCCCGGTGATCTTTTGTACTGGGAAAGTCATGCCCGGTGATCTTTTGTACTGGGAAAGTCATGCCCGGTCAACTTTTGTATTGGGAAAGTCATGCCCGGTGAACTTTTGTATTGGGAAAGTCATGCCCGGTGAACTTTTGTATTGGGAAAGTCATGCCCGGTGAACTTTTGTATTGGGAAAGTCATGCCCGGTGAACTTTTGTATTGGGAAAGTCATGCCCGGTGAACTTTGGTATTGGGAAAGTCATGCCCGGTAAACTTTTGTATTGGGAACGTCATGCCCGGTGAACTTTTCTATTGGGAAAGACATGCCCGGTGAACTTTTGTTTTGGGAAAGTCATGCCCGGTCAACTTTTGTATTGGGAAAGTCATGCCCGGTGAACTTTTCTATTGGGAAAGTCATGCCCGGTGAACTTTTGTACTGGGAAAGTCATGCCCGGTCAACTTTTGTACTGGGAAAGTCATGCCCGGTGAACTTTTGTTCTGGGAAAGTCATGCCCGGTCAACTTTTTTATTGGGAAAGTCATGCCCGGTGATCTTTTGTACTGGGAAAGTCATGCCCGGTGAACTTTTGTATTGGGAAAGTCATGCCCGGTCAACTTTTGTACTGGGAAAGTCATGCCCGGTGAACTTTTGTATTGGGGAAGTCATGCCCGGTCAACTTTTGTACTGGGAAAGTCATGCCCGGTCAACTTTTGTATTGGGAAAGTCATGCCCGGTGATCTTTTGTACTGGGAAAGTCATGCCCGGTGAACTTTTGTATTGGGAAAGCCATGCCCGGTAAACTTTTGTATTGGGAAAGTCATGCCCGGTGAACATTTGTACTGGGAAAGTCATGCCCGGTCAACTTTTGTATTGGGAAAGTCATGCCCGGTGATCTTTTGTACTGGGAAAGCAATCCCCAGTGAACTTTTGTATTGGGAAAGTCATGCCCGGTGAACTTTTGTATTGGGAAAGTCATGCCCGGTCAACTTTTGTATTGGGAAAGTCATGCCGGGTGATCTTTTGTACTTTGAAAGTCATGCCCGGTGAACTTTTGTACTGGGAAAGTCATGCCCGGTGAACTTTTGTATTGGGAAGGTCATGCCCGGTGAACTTTTGTATTGGGAAAGTCATGCCCGGTGAACTTTTGTACTGGGAAAGTCATGCCCGGTGAACTTTTGTACTGGGAAAGTCATGCCCGGTCAACTTTTGTATTGGGAAAGTCATGCCCGGTGATCTTTTGTACTGGGAAAGTCATGCCCGGTGAACTTTTGTACTGGGAAAGTCATGCCCGGTGAACTTTTGTATTGGGAAAGTCATGCCCGGTCAACTTTTGTATTGGGAAAGTCATGCCCGGTGAACTTTTGTATTGGGAAAGTCATGCCCGGTGAACTTTTGTATTGGGAAAGTCATGCCCGGTGAACTTTTGTACTGGGAAAGTCATGCCCGGTGATCTTTTGTATTGGGAAAGTCATGCCCGGTGAACTTTTGTATTGGGAAAGTCATGCCCGGTCAACTTTTGTATTGGGAAAGTCATGCCCGGTCAACTTTTGTATTGGAAAGTCATGCCCGGTCAACTTTTGTATTGGGAAAGTCATGCCCGGTCAACTTTTGTATTAGGAAAGTCATGCCCGGTGAACTTTTGTACTGGGAAAGTCATGCCCGGTGAACTTTTGTATTGGGAAAGTCATGCCCGGTCAAATTTTGTATTGGGAAAGTCATGCCCGGTGATCTTTTGTACTGGGAAAGTCATGCCCGGTGAACTTTTGTATTGGGAAAGTCATGCCCGGTGAACTTTTGTATTGGGAAATTCATGCCCGGTGAACTTTTGTACTGGGAAAGTCATGCCCGGTGAACTTTTGTATTGGGAAAGTCATGCCCGGTCAACTTTTGTATTGGGAAAGTCATGCCCGGTCAACTTTTGTATTGGGAAAGTCATGCCCGGTCAACTTTTGTATTAGGAAAGTCATGCCCGGTGAACTTTTGTACTGGGAAAGTCATGCCCGGTGAACTTTTGTATTGGGAAAGTCATGTCCGGTCAACTTTTGTATTGGGAAAGTCATGCCCGGTGATCTTTTGTACTGGGAAAGTCATGCCCGGTGAACTTTTGTACTGGGAAAGTCATGCCCGGTGAACTTTTGTATTGGGAAAGTCATGCCCGGTGATCTTTTGTATTGGGAAAGTCATGCCCGGTGAACTTTTGTACTGGGAAAGTCATGCCCGGTGAACTTTTGTATTGGGAAATTCATGCCCGGTCAACTTTTGTATTGGGAAAGTCATGCCCGGTCAATTTTGTATTGGGAAATTCATGCCCGGTCAACTTTTGTATTAGGAAAGTCATGCCCGGTGAACTTTTGTACTGGGAAAGTCATGCCCGGTGAACTTTTGTATTGGGAAAGTCATGCCCGGTCAACTTTTGTATGGGAAAAGTCATGCCCGGTGAACTTTTGTATTGGGAAAGTCATGCCCGGTCAACTTTTGTATTGGGAAAGTCATGCCCGGTGATCTTTTGTACTGGGAAAGTCATGCCCGGTGAACTTTTGTATGGGAAAAGTCATGCCCGGTGATCTTTTGTACTGGGAAAGTCATGCCCGGTGAACTTTTGTATGGGAAAAGTCATGCCCGGTGATCTTTTGTACTG
Organism: Musca autumnalis; assembly: GCF_047663935.1. Lineage (NCBI taxonomy): Eukaryota > Metazoa > Arthropoda > Insecta > Diptera > Muscidae > Musca > Musca autumnalis. The sequence continues at coordinate 186,452 of NW_027411728.1, forward strand.
GGAAAGTCATGCCCGGTGATCTTTTGTACTGGGAAAGTCATGCCCGGTGAACTTTTGTATGGGAAAAGTCATGCCCGGTGAACTTTTGTATTGGGAAAGTCATGCCCGGTGAACTTTTGTATTGGGAAAGTCATGCCCGGTGAACTTTTGTATTGGGAAAGTCATGCCCGGTGAACTTTTGTATTGGGAAAGTCATGCCCGGTGAACTTTTGTATGGGAAAAGTCATGCCCGGTGAACTTTTGTATTGGGAAAGTCATGCCCGGTGAACTTTTGTATTGGGAAAGTCATGCCCGGTGAACTTTTCTATTGGGAAAGTCTTGCCCGGTGAACTTTTGTACTGGGAAAGTCATGCCCGGTGAACTTTTGTATTGGGAAAGTCATGCCCGGTCAACTTTTGTATTGGGAAAGTCATGCCCGGTGAACTTTTGTACTGGGAAAGTCATGCCCGGTGAACTTTTGTATTGGGAAAGTCATGCCCGGTGAACTTTTGTATTGGGAAAGTCATTCCCGGTGAAATTTTGTAATGGGAAAGTCATGCCCGGTGAACTTTTGTATTGGGAAAGTCATGCCCGGTGAACTTTTGTATGGGAAAAGTCATGCCCGGTGAACTTTTGTATTGGGAAAGTCATGCCCGGTGAACTTTTGTACTGGGAAAGTCATGCCCGGTGATCTTTTGTACTGGGAAAGTCATGCCCGGTGAAGTTTTGTATTGGGAAAGTCATGCCCGGTCAACTTTTGTATTGGGAAAGTCATGCCCGGTGAACTTTTGTATTGGGAAAGTCATGCCCGGTGAACTTTTGTATTGGGAAAGTCATGCCCGGTGATCTTTTGTACTGGGAAAGTCATGCCCGGTGAACTTTTGTATTGGGAAAGTCATGCCCGGTGATCTTTTGTACTGGGAAAGTCATGCCCGGTGAACTTTTGTATTGGGAAAGTCATGCCCGGTGAACTTTTGTAATGGGAAAGTCATGCCCGGTGAACTTTTGTATGGGAAAAGTCATGCCCGGTGAACTTTTGTATTGGGAAAGTCATGCCCGGTGAACTTTTGTATTGGGAAAGTCATGCACGGTGAACTTTTGTATTGGGAAAGTCATGCCCGGTGAACTTTTGTATTGGGAAAGTCATGCCCGGTGAACTTTTGTATTGGGAAAGTCATGCCCGGTGAACTTTTGTATGGGAAAGTCATGCCCAGTGAACTTTTGTATTGGGAAAGTCATGCCCGGTGAACTTTTGTATTGGGAAAGTCATGCCCGGTGAACTTTTGTATGGGAAAAGTCATGCCCGGTGAACTTTTGTATTGGGAAAGTCATGCCCGGTGATCTTTTGTATTGGGAAAGTCATGCCCGGTGAACTTTTGTATTGGGAAAGTCATGCCCGGTGAACTTTTGTATTGGGAAAGTCATGCCCGGTGAACTTTTGTATGGGAAAAGTCATGCCCGGTCAACTTTTGTATTGGGAAAGTCATGCCCGGTCAACTTTTGTATGGGAAAAGTCATGCCCGGTCAACTTTTGTATTGGGAAAGTCATGCCCGGTGATCTTTTGTACTGGGAAAGTCGTGCCCGGTGATCTTTTGTACTGGGAAAGTCATGCCCGGTGAACTTTTGTATGGGAAAAGTCATGCCCGGTGAACTTTTGCATGGGAAAAGTCATGCCCGGTGATCTTTTGTATGGGAAAAGTCATGCCCGGTGAACTTTTGTATTGGGAAAGTCATGCCCGGTGATCTTTTGTACTGGGAAAGTCATGCCCGGTGAACTTTTGTATTGGGAAAGTCATGCCCGGTGAACTTTTGTATTGGGAAAGTCATGCCCGGTGAACTTTTGTATTGGGAAAGTCATGCCCGGTCAACTTTTGTATTGGAAAAGTCATGCCCGTCAACTTTTGAATTGGGAAAGTCATGCCCGGTGATCTTTTGTACTGGGAAAGTCATGCCCGTCAACTTTTGTATTGGGAAAGTCATGCCCGGTGAACATTTGTATGGGAAAAGTCATGCCCGGTGAACTTTTGTATTGGGAAAGTCATGCCCGGTGATCTTTTGTATTGGGAAAGTCATGCCCGGTGATCTTTTGTACTGGGAAAGTCATGCCCGGTGAACTTTTGTATTGGGAAAGTCATGCCCGGTGAACTTTTGTATTGGGAAAGTCATGCCCGGTGATCTTTTGTACTGGGAAAGTCATGCCCGGTGAACTTTTGTATTGGGAAAGTCATGCCCGGTGATCTTTTGTATTGGGAAAGTCATGCCCGGTGAACTTTTGTATTGGGAAAGTCATGCCCGGTGAACTTTTGTATTGGGAAAGTCATGCCCGGTGAACTTTTGTATTGGGAATGTCATGCCCGGTCAACTTTTGTATTGGAAAAGTCATGCCCGTCAACTTTTGTATTGGGAAAGTCATGCCCGGTGATCTTTTGTACTGGGAAAGTCATGCCCGGTGAACTTTTGTATTGGGAAAGTCATGCCCGATGAACTTTTGTATTGGAAAAGTCATGCCCGTCAACTTTTGTATTGGGAAAGTCATGCCCGGTGATCTTTTGTACGGGAAAGTCATGCCCGGTGAACTTTTGTATGGGAAAAGTCATGCCCTGTGAACTTTTGTATTGGGAAAGTCATGCCCGGTGAACTTTTGTATCGGGAAAGTCATGCCCGGTGAACTTTTGTATTGGGAAAGTCATGCCCGGTGAACTTTTGTATTGGGAAAGTCATGCCCGGTGAACTTTTGTATTGGGAAAGTCATGCCCGGTGAACTTTTGTATTGGGAAAGTCATGCCCGATGAACTTTTGTATTGGGAAAGTCATGCCCGGTGATCTTTTGTACTGGGAAAGTCATGCCCGGTGAACTTTTGTATTGGGAAAATCATGCCCGGTCAACTTTTGTATTGGGAAAGTCATGCCCGGTGATCTTTTGTACTGGGAAAGTCATGCCCGGTGAATTTTGTATTGGGAAAGTCATGCCCGGTGATCTTTTGTACTGGGAAAGTCATGCCCGGTCAACTTTTGTATTGGGATAGTCATGCTCGGTCAACTTTTGTATTGGGAAAGTCATGCCCGGTGATCTTTTGTACTGGGAAAGTCATGCCCGGTCAACTTTTGTATTGGGAAAGTCATGCCCGGTGAACTTTTGTATGGGAAAAGTCATGCCCGGTGAACTTTTGTATGGGAAAAGTCATGCCCGGTGAACTTTTGTATGGGAAAAGTCATGCCCGGTGATCTTTTGTATGGGAAAAGTCATGCCCGGTGAACTTTTGTATTGGGAAAGTCATGCCCGGTGAACTTTTGTATTGGGAAAGTCATGCCCGGTCAACTTTTGTATTGGGAAAGTCATGCCCGGTCAACTTTTGTATTGGGAAAGTCATGCCCGGTGAACTTTTGTATTGGGAAAGTCATGCCCGGTGAACTTTTGTGTTGGGAAAGTCATGCCCGGTGAACTTGTGTATTGGGAAAGTCATGCCCGGTGAACTTTTGTACTGGGAAAGTCATGCCCGGTGAACTTTTGTATTGGGAAAGTCATGCCCGGTGAACTTTTGTATTGGGAAAGTCATGCCCGGTGAACTTTTGTATTGGGAAAGTCATGCCCGGTGAACTTTTGTACTGGGAAAGTCATGCCCGGTGAACTTTTGTATTGGGAAAGTCATGCCCGGTGATCTTTTGTACTGGGAAAGTCATGCCCGGTGAACTTTTGTATGGGAAAAGTCATGCCCGGTAAACTTTTGTATTGTGAAAGTCATGCCCGGTGAACTTTTGTATTGGGAAAGTCATGCCCGGTGAACTTTTGTATTGGGAAAGTCATGCCCGGTCAACTTTTGTACTGGGAAAGTCATGCCCGGTGAACTTTTGTATTGGGAAAGTCATGCCCGGTGAACTTTTGTATTGGGAAAGTCATGCCCGGTGAACTTTTGTATTGGGAAAGTCATTCCCGGTGAACTTTTGTACTGGGAAAGTCATGCCCGGTGAACTTTTGTATTGGGAAAGTCATGCCCGGTGATCTTTTGTACTGGGAAAGTCATGCCCGGTGAACTTTTGTATTGGGAAAGTCATGCCCGGTGATCTTTTGTACTGGGAAAGTCATGCCCGGTGAACTTTTGTATTGGGAAAGTCATGCCCGGTGAACTTTTGTATTGGGAAAGTCATGCCCGGTGAACTTTTGTATTGGGAAAGTCATGCCCGGTCAACTTTTGTATTGGGAAAGTCATGCCCGGTCAACTTTTGTACTGGGAAAGTCATGCACGGTGAACTTTTGTATTGGGAAAGTCATGCCCGGTGAACTTTTGTATTGGGAAAGTCATGCCCGGTGAACTTTTGTATTGGGAAAGTCATGCCCGGTGAACTTTTGTATTGGGAAAGTCATGCTCGGTCAACTTTTGTACTGGGAAAGTCATGCCCGGTGAACTTTTGTATTGGGAAAGTCATGCCCGGTCAACTTTTGTATTGGGAAAGTCATGCCCGGTGAACTTTTGTATTGGGAAAGTCATGCCCGGTGAACTTTTGTATTGGGAAAGTCATGCCCGGTGATCTTTTGTACTGGGAAAGTCATGCCCGGTCAACTTTTGTATTGGGAAAGTCATGCCCGGTGAACTTTTGTATGGGAAAAGTCATGCCCGGTCAACTTTTGTATTGGGAAAGTCATGCCCGGTGATCTTTTGTATTGGGAAAGTCATGCCCGGTGAACTTTTGTATGGGAAAAGTCATGCCCGGTGAACTTTTGTATTGGGAAAGTCATGCCCGGTGAACATTTGTATGGGAAAAGTCATGCCCGGTGAACTTTTGTATGGGAAAAGTCATGCCCGGTGAACTTTTGTATTGGGAAAGTCATGCCCGGTGAACTTTTGTATTGGGAAAGTCATGCCCGGTGAACTTTTGTATGGGAAAAGTCATGCCCGGTGATCTTTTGTACTGGGAAAATCATGCCCGGTGAACTTTTGTATTGGGAAAGTCATGCCCGGTGAACTTTTGTATTGGGAAAGTCATGCCCGGTGAACATTTGTACTGGGAAAGTCATGCCCGGTGAACTTTTGTATTGGGAAAGTCATGCCCGATGAACTTCTGTACTGGGAAAGTCATGCCCGGTGAACTTTTGTATTGGGAAAGTCATGCCCGGTCAACTTTTGTATTGGGAAAGTCATGCCCGGTGATCTTTTGTACTGGGAAAGTCATGCCCGGTGATCTTTTGTACTGGGAAAGTCATGCCCGGTGAACTTTTGTATTGGGAAAGTCATGCCCGGTGAACTTTTGTACTGGGAAAGTCATGCCCGGTGAACTTTTGTATTGGGAAAGTCATGCCCGGTGAACTTTTGTATTGGGAAAGTCATGCCCGGTGAACTTTTGTATTGGGAAAGTCATGCCCGGTGAACTTTTGTATTGGGAAAGTCATGCCCGGTGAACTTTTGTATTGGGAAAGTCATGCCCGGTGAACTTTTGTATTGGGAAAGTCATGCCCGGTGAACTTTTGTATTGGGAAAGTCATGCCCGGTCAACTTTTGTATTAGGAAAGTCATGCCCGGTGATCTTTTGTACTGGGAAAGTCATGCCCGGTCAATTTTTGTATTAGGAAAGTCATGCCCGGTCAACTTTTGTATTGGGAAAGTCATGCCCGGTGATCTTTTGTAATGGGAAAGTCATGCCCGGTGAACTTTTGTATTGGGAAAGTCATGCCCGGTGAACTTTTGTATTGGGAAAGTCATGCCCGGTCAACTTTTGTATTAGGAAAGTCATGCCCGGTGATCTTTTGTACTGGGAAAGTCATGCCCGGTCAATTTTTGTATTAGGAAAGTCATGCCCGGTGAACTTTTGTATTGGGAAAGTCATGCCCGGTGAACTTTCGTATGGGAAAAGTCATGCCCGGTGAACTTTTGTATTGGGAAAGTCATGCCCGGTGAACTTTTGTATGGGAAAAGTCATGCCCGGTGAACTTTTGTATTGGGAAAGTCATGCCCGGTGAACTTTTGTATTGGGAAAGTCATGCCCGGTGAACTTTTGTATTGGGAAAGTCATTCCCGGTGAACTTTTGTATTGGGAAAGTCATGCCCGGTGATCTTTTGTACTGGGAAAGTCATGCCCGGTGAACTTTTGTATTGGGAAAGTCATGCTTTGGGAAAGTCATGCCCGGTGAACTTTTGTATTGGGAAAGTCATGCCCGGTGAACATTTGTATTGGGAAAGTCATGCCCGGTGAACTTTTGTATTGGGAAAGTCATGCCCGGTGAACTTTTGTATTGGGAAAGTCATGCCCGGTGAACTTTTGTATTGGGAAAGTCATGCCCGGTGAACTTTTGTATTGGGAAAGTCATGCCCGGTGATCTTTTGTACTGGGAAAGTCATGCCCGGTGAACTTTTGTATTGGGAAAGTCATGCCCGGTGAACTTTTGTATTGGGAAAGTCATGCCCGGTGAACTTTTGTATTGGGAAAGTCATGCCCGGTGATCTTTTGTATTGGGAAAGTCATGCCCGGTGAACTTTTGTACTGGGAAAGTCATGCCCGGTGAACTTTTGTATTGGGAAAGTCATGCCCGGTGAACTTTTGTATTGGGAAAGTCATGCCCGGTGATCTATTGTACTGGGAAAGTCATGCCCGGTGAACTTTTGTATTGGGAAAGTCATGCCCGGTGAACTTTTGTACTGGGAAAGTCATGCCCGGTGAACTTTTGTATTGGGAAAGTCATGCCCGGTGAACTTTTGTATTGGGAAAGTCATGCCCGGTGAACTTTTGTATGGGAAAGTCATGCCCGGTGATCTTTTGTACTGGGAAAGTCATGCCCGGTCAACTTTTGTATGGGAAAGTCATGCCCGGTGAACTTTTGTATTGGGAAAGTCATGCCCGGTGAACTTTTGTATTGGGAAAGTCATGCCCGGTGAACTTTTGTATTGGGAAAGTCATGCCCGGTGAACTTTTGTATTGGGAAAGTCATGCCCGGTGAACTTTTGTATGGGAAAGTCATGCCCGGTGATCTTTTGTACTGGGAAAGTCATGCCCGGTGTACTTTTGTATTGGGAAAGTCATGCCCGGTGATCTTTTGTACTGGGAAAGTCATGGCCGGTGATCTTTTGTACTGGGAAAGTCATGCCCGGTCAACTTTTGTATGGGAAAGTCATGCCCGGTGAACTTTTGTATTAGGAAAGTCATGCCCGGTGATCTTTTGTACTGGGAAAGTCATGCCCGGTCAACTTTTGTATTAGGAAAGTCATGCCCGGTGAACTTTTGTATTGGGAAAGTCATGTTCGGTGAACTTTTGTATTGGGAAAGTCATGCTCGGTGAACTTTTGTATTGGGAAAGTCATGCCCGGTGAACTTTTGTATTGGAAAATCATGCCCGGTGATCTTTTGTACTGGGAAAGTCATGCCCGGTGAACTTTTGTATTGGGAAAGTTATGCCTGGTGAACTTTTGTATTGGGAAAGTCATGCCCGGTGAACTTTTGTATTGGGAAAGTCATGCCCGGTGAACTTTTGTGTGGGAAAGTCATGCCCGGTGATCTTTTGTACTGGGAAAGTCATGCCCGGTGAACTTTTGTATTGGGAAAGTCATGCCCGGTGAACTTTTGTATTGGGAAAGTCATGCCCGGTGAACTTTTGTATTGGGAAAGTCATGCCCGGTCAACTTTTGTATTGGGAAAGTCATGCCCGGTGAACTATTGTATTGGGAAAGTCATGCCCGGTGAACTTTTGTATTGGGAAAGTCATGCCCGGTGAACTTTTGTATTGGGAAAGTCATGCCCGGTGATCTTTTGTACTGGGAAAGTCATGCCCGGTCAACTTTTGTATTGGGAAAGTCATGCCCGGTGAACTTTTTTATGGGAAAAGTCATGCCCGGTGAACTTTTGTATTGGGAAAGTCATGCCCGGTGAACTTTTGTATTGGGAAAGTCATGCCCGTTGAACTTTTGTATTGGGAAAGTCATGCCCGGTGAACTTTTGTATTGGGAAAGTCATGCCCGGTGAATTTTCTATTGGGAAAGTCATGCCCGGTCAACTTTTGTATTGGGAAAGTCATGCCCGGTGAACTTTTGTACTGGGAAAGTCATGCCCGGTGATCTTTTGTATTGGGAAAGTCATGCCCGGTGAACTTTTGTATTGGGAAAGTCATGCCCGGTGATCTTTTGTACTGGGAAAGTCATGCCCGGTGAACTTTTGTATTGGGAAAGTCATGCCCGGTGAACTTTTGTATGGGAAAGTCATGCCCGGTGAACTTTTGTATTGGGAAAGTCATGCCCGGTCAACTTTTGTATTGGGAAAGTCATGCCCGGTGATCTTTTGTACTGGGAAAGTCATGCCCGGTGAACTTTTGTATGGGAAAAGTCATGTCCGGTGAACTTTTGTATTGGGAAAGTCATGCCCGGTGAACTTTTGTATTGGGAAAGTCATGCCCGGTGAACTTTTGTACTGGGAAAGTCATGCCCGGTGAACTTTTGTATTAGGAAAGTCATGCCCGGTGAACTTTTGTATTGGGAAAGTCATGCCCGGTGAACTTTTGTACTGGGAAAGTCATGCCCGGTGAACTTTTGTACTGGGAAAGTCATGCCCGGTGAACTTTTGTATTGGGAAAGTCATGCCCGGTGAACTTTTGTATTGGGAAAGTCATGCCCGGTGAACTTTTGTATTGGGAAAGTCATGCCCGGTGAACTTTTGTATTGGGAAAGTCATGCCCGGTGAACTTTTGTATTGGGAAAGTCATGCCCGGTGAACTTTTGTATTGGGAAAGTCATGCCCGGTGAACTTTTGTATTGGGAAAGTCATGCCCGGTGAACTTTTGTATTGGGAAAGTCATGCCCGGTGAACTTTTGTATTGGGAAAGTCATGCCCGGTGAACTTTTGTACTGGGAAAGTCATGCCCGGTGAACTTTTGTATTGGGAAAGTCATGCCCGGTGAACTTTTGTATGGGAAAAGTCATGCCCGGTGAACTTTTGTATGGGAAAAGTCATGCCCGGTGAACTTTTGTATTGGGAAAGTCATGCCCGGTGAACTTTTGTATTGGGAAAGTCATGCCCGGTGAACTTTTGTATTGGGAAAGTCATGCCCGGTGAACTTTTGTATTGGGAAAGTCATGCCCGGTCAACTTTTGTATTGGGAAAGTCATGCCCGGTGAACTTTTGTATTGGGAAAGTCATGCCCGGTGATCTTTTGTACTGGGAAAGTCATGCCCGGTGAACTTTTGTATTGGGAAAGTCATGCCCGGTGAACTTTTGTATTGGGAAAGTCATGCCCGGTGATCTTTTGTACTGGGAAAGTCATGCCCGGTGAACTTTTGTATGGGAAAAGTCATGCCCGGTGAACTTTTGTATGGGAAAAGACATGCCCGGTGAACTTTTGTATTGGGAAAGTCATGCCCGGTGAACTTTTGTATTGGGAAAGTCATGCCCGGTGAACTTTTGTATTGGGAAAGTCATGCCCGGTGATCTTTTGTATTGTGGAAGTCATGCCCGGTGAACTTTTGTATTGGGAAAGTCATGCCCGGTGAACTTTTGTATTGGGAAAGTCATGCCCGGTGAACTTTTGTATTGGGAAAGTCATGCCCGGTGAACTTTTGTATTGGGAAAGTCATGCCCGGTGATCTTTTGTACTGGGAAAGTCATGCCCGGTGAACTTTTGTATGGGAAAAGTCATGCCCGGTGATCTTTTGTACTGGGAAAGTCATGCCCGGTGATCTTTTGTACTGGGAAAGTCATGCCCGGTCAACTTTTGTATTGGGAAAGTCATGCCCGGTGATCTTTTGTACTGGGAAAGTCATGCCCGGTGAACTTTTGTACTGGGAAAGTCATGCCCGGTGAACTTTTGTATTGGGAAAGTCATGCCCGGTGAATTTTGTATTGGGAAAGTCATGCCCGGTGAACTTTTGTATTGGGAAAGTCATGCCCGGTCAACTTTTGTATTGGGAAAGTCATGCCCGGTCAACTTTTGTATTGGGAAAGTCATGCCCGGTCAACTTTTGTATTAGGAAAGTCATGCCCGGTGAACTTTTGTACTGGGAAAGTCATGCCCGGTGAACTTTTGTATTGGGAAAGTCATGCCCGGTCAACTTTTGTATTGGGAAAGTCATGCCCGGTGATCTTTTGTACTGGGAAAGTCATGCCCGGTGAACTTTTGTACTGGGAAAGTCATGCCCGGTGAACTTTTGTATTGGGAAAGTCATGCCCGGTGATCTTTTGTACTGGGAAAGTCATGCCCGGTGAACTTTTGTATTGGGAAAGTCATGCCCGGTGAACTTTTGTATTGGGAAAGTCATGCCCGGTGAACTTTTGTATTGGGAAAGTCATGCCCGGTGAACTTTTGTATGGGAAAAGTCATGCCCGGTGAACTTTTGTGTGGGAAAAGTCATGCCCGGTGAACTTTTGTATTGGGAAAGTCATGCCCGGTCAACTTTTGTATTGGGAAAGTCATGCCCGGTGATCTTTTGTACTGGGAAAGTCATGCCCGGTCAACTTTTGTATTGGGAAAGTCATGCCCGGTGAACTTTTGTATGGGAAAAGTCATGCCCGGTCAACTTTTGTATGGGAAAAGTCATGCCCGGTGAACTTTTGTATGGGAAATGTCATGCCCGGTGAACTTTTGTATTGGGAAAGTCATGCCCGGTCAACTTTTGTATTGGGAAAGTCATGCACGGTGAACTTTTGTATTGGGAAAGTCATGCCCGGTGAACTTTTGTATGGGAAAAGTCATGCCCGGTGAACTTTTGTATGGGAAAAGTCATGCCCGGTGAACTTTTGTATTGGGAAAGTCATGCCCGGTCAACTTTTGTATTGGGAAAGTCATGCCCGGTGATCTTTTGTACTGGGAAAGTCATGCCCGGTGAACTTTTGTATTAGGAAAGTCATGCCCGGTGAACTTTTGTATTGGGAAAGTCATGCCCGGTGAACTTTTGTATGGGAAAAGTCATGCCCGGTGAACTTTTGTATTGGGAAAGTCATGCCCGGTCAACTTTTGTATTGGGAAAGTCATGTCCGGTGATCTTTTGTACTGGGAAAGTCATGCCCGGTGAACTTTTGTATTGGGAAAGTCATGCCCGGTGATCTTTTGTACTGGGAAAGTCATGCCCGGTGAACTTTTGTACTGGGAAAGTCATGCCCGGTGATCTTTTGTATTGGGAAAGTCATGCCCGGTCAACTTTTGTATTGGGAAAGTCATGCCCGGTGAACTTTTGTATTGGGAAAGTCATGCCCGGTGAACTTTTGTATTGGGAAAGTCATGCCCGGTGATCTTTTGTACTGGGAAAGTCATGCCCGGTGATCTTTTGTATGGGAAAAGTCATGCCCGGTGATCTTTTGTATTGGGAAAGTCATGCCCGGTGAACTTTTGTATTGGGAAAGTCATGCCCGGTGAACTTTTGTATTGGGAAAGTCATGCCCGGTGAACTTTTGTATTGGGAAAGTCATGCCCGTTAAACTTTTGTATTGGGAAAGTCATGCCCGGTGAACTTTTGTACTGGGAAAGTCATGCCCGGTGAACTTTTGTATTGGAAAAGTCATGCCCGGTGAACTTTTGTATGGGAAAGTCATGCCCGGTGAACTTTTGTATTGGGAAAGTCATGCCCGGTGAACTTTTGTACTGGGAAAGTCATGCCCGGTGAACTTTTGTACTGGGAAAGTCATGCCCGGTGAACTTTTGTACTGGGAAAGTCATGCCCGGTGAACTTTTGTACTGGGAAAGTCATGCCCGGTCAACTTTTGTATGGGAAAAGTCATGCCCGGTGAACTTTTGTATTGGGAAAGTCATGTCCGGTGATCTTTTGTACTGGGAAAGTCATGCCCGGTGAACTTTTGTATTGGGAAAGTCATGCCCGGTGAACTTTTGTATTGGGAAAATCATGCCCGGTCAACTTTTGTATTGGGAAAGTCATGCCCGGTGAACTTTTGTATTGGGAAAGTCATGCCCGGTGAACTTTTGTATTGGGAAAGTCATGCCCGGTCAACTTTTGTATTGGGAAAGTCATGCCCGGTGATCTTTTGTACTGGGAAAGTCATGCCCGGTGAACTTTTGTATTGGGAAAGTCATGCCCGGTGAACTTTTGTATTGGGAAAGTCATGCCCGGTGAACTTTTGTATTGGGAAAGTCATGCCCGGTGAACTTTTGTATTGGGAAAGTCATGCCCGGTGAACTTTTGTATTGGGAAAGTCATGCCCGGTGAACTTTTGTATTGGGAAAGTCATGCCCGGTGAACTTTTGTATTGGGAAAGTCATGCACGGTGAACTTTTGTATTGGGAAAGTCATGCCCGGTGAACTTTTGTATTGGGAAAGTCATGCCCGGTGATCTTTTGTACTGGGAAAGTCATGCCCGGTGAACTTTTGTATGGGAAAAGTCATGCCCGGTGATCTTTTGTACTGGGAAAGTCATGCCCGGTGATCTTTTGTACTGGGAAAGTCATGCCCGGTCAACTTTTGTATTGGGAAAGTCATGCCCGGTGATCTTTTGTACTGGGAAAGTCATGCCCGGTGAACTTTTGTACTGGGAAAGTCATGCCCGGTGAACTTTTGTATTGGGAAAGTCATGCCCGGTGAACTTTTGTATTGGGAAAGTCATGCCCGGTGAACTTTTGTATTGGGAAAGTCATGCCCGGTCAACTTTTGTATTGGGAAAGTCATGCCCGGTCAACTTTTGTATTGGGAAAGTCATGCCCGGTCAACTTTTGTATTGGGAAAGTCATGCCCGGTCAACTTTTGTATTAGGAAAGTCATGCCCGGTGAACTTTTGTACTGGGAAAGTCATGCCCGGTGAACTTTTGTATTGGAAAAGTCATGCCCGGTCAACTTTTGTATTGGGAAAGTCATGCCCGGTGATCTTTTGTACTGGGAAAGTCATGCTCGGTGAACTTTTGTACTGGGAAAGTCATGCCCGGTGAACTTTTGTATTGGGAAAGTCATGCCCGGTGATCTTTTGTACTGGGAAAGTCATGCCCGGTGAACTTTTGTATTGGGAAAGTCATGCCCGGTGAACTTTTGTATTGGGAAAGTCATGCCCGGTGAACTTTTGTATTGGGAAAGTCATGCCCGGTGAACTTTTGTATGGGAAAAGTCATGCCCGGTGAACTTTTGTATTGGGAAAGTCATGCCCGGTCAACTTTTGTATTGGGAAAGTCATGCCCGGTCAACTTTTGTATTGGGAAAGTCATGCCCGGTCAACTTTTGTATTAGGAAAGTCATGCCCGGTGAATTTTTGTACTGGGAAAGTCATGCCCGGTGAACTTTTGTATTGGAAAAGTCATGCCCGGTCAACTTTTGTATTGGGAAAGTCATGCCCGGTGAACTTTTGTACTGGGAAAGTCATGCTCGGTCAACTTTTGTATTGGGAAAGTCATGCCCGGTGATCTTTTGTACTGGGAAAGTCATGCCCGGTCAACTTTTGTATTGGGAAAGTCATGCCCGGTGAACTTTTGTATGGGAAAAGTCATGCCCGGTGAACTTTTGTATTGGGAAAGTCATGCCCGGTGAACTTTTGTATTGGGAAAGTCATGCCCGGTGAACTTTTGTATTGGGAAAGTCATGCCCGGTGAACTTTTGTATTGGGAAAGTCATGCCCGGTGAACTTTTGTACTAGGAAAGTCATGCCCGGTCAACTTTTGTATGGGAAAAGTCATGCCCGGTCAACTTCTGTATTGGGAAAGTCATGCCCGGTGATCTTTTGTACTGGGAAAGTCATGCCCGGTGAACTTTTGTATTAGGAAAGTCATGCCCGGTGAACTTTTGTATTGGGAAAGTCATGCCCGGTGAACTTTTGTATGGGAAAAGTCATGCCCGGTGAACTTTTGTATTGGGAAAGTCATGCCCGGTCAACTTTTGTATTGGGAAAGTCATGTCCGGTGATCTTTTGTACTGGGAAAGTCATGCCCGGTGAACTTTTGTATTGGGAAAGTCATGCCCGGTGATCTTTTGTACTGGGAAAGTCATGCCCGGTGAACTTTTGTATTGGGAAAGTCATGCCCGGTGAACTTTTGTACTGGGAAAGTCATGCCCGGTGATCTTTTGTATTGGGAAAGTCATGCCCGGTCAACTTTTGTATTGGGAAAGTCATGCCCGGTGAACTTTTGTATTGGGAAAGTCATGCCCGGTGAACTTTTGTATTGGGAAAGTCATGCCCGGTGATCTTTTGTACTGGGAAAGTCATGCCCGGTGAACTTTTGTATGGGAAAAGTCATGCCCGGTGATCTTTTGTATTGGGAAAGTCATGCCCGGTGAACTTTTGTATTGGGAAAGTCATGCCCGGTGAACTTTTGTATTGGGAAAGTCATGCCCGGTGAACTTTTGTATTGGGAAAGTCATGCCCGGTGAACTTTTGTATTGGGAAAGTCATGCCCGGTAAACTTTTGTATTGGGAAAGTCATGCCCGGTGAACTTTTGTATTGGAAAAGTCATGCCCGGTGAACTTTTGTATGGGAAAGTCATGCCCGGTGAACTTTTGTATTGGGAAAGTCATGCCCGGTGAACTTTTGTACTGGGAAAGTCATGCCCGGTGAACTTTTGTACTGGGAAAGTCATGCCCGGTGAACTTTTGTACTGGGAAAATCATGCCCGGTCAACTTTTGTATGGGAAAAGTCATGCCCGGTGAATTTTTGTATTGGGAAAGTCATGCCCGGTGATCTTTTGTACTGGGAAAGTCATGCCCGGTGAACTTTTGTATTGGGAAAGTCATGCCCGGTGAACTTTTGTATTGGGAAAATCATGCCCGGTCAACTTTTGTACTGGGAAAGTCATGCCCGGTCAACTTTTGTATTGGGAAAGTCATGCCCGGTGAACTTTTGTATTGGGAAAGTCATGCCCGGTGAACTTTTGTATTGGGAAATTCATGCCCGGTGAACTTTTGTATTGGGAAAGTCATGCCCGGTGAACTTTTGTATTGGGAAAGTCATGCCCGGTGAACTTTTGTATTGGGAAAGTCATGCCCGGTGATCTTTTGTACTGGGAAAGTCATGCCCGGTGAACTTTTGTATTGGGAAAGTCATGCCCGGTGAACTTTTGTATTGGGAAAGTCATGCCCGGTGAACTTTTGTACTGGGAAAGTCATGCCCGGTGAACTTTTGTATTGGGAAAGTCATGCCCGGTGAACTTTTGTACTGGGAAAGTCATGCCCGGTGAACTTTTGTATGGGAAAAGTCATGCCCGGTGATCTTTTGTACTGGGAAAGTCATGCCCGGTCAACTTTTGTATGGGAAAAGTCATGCCCGGTGAACTTTTGTATTGGGAAAGTCATGCCCGGTGATCTTTTGTATGGGAAAAGTCATGCCCGGTGAACTTTTGTATGGGAAAAGTCATGCCCGGTGAACTTTTGTACTGGGAAAGTCATGCCCGGTGAACTTTTGTATGGGAAAAGTCATGCCCGGTGAACTTTTGTATTGGGAAAGTCATGCCCGGTGAACTTTTGTATTGCGAAAGTCATGCTCGGTGAACTTTTGTATTGGGAAAGTCATGCCCGGTGAACTTTTGTACTGGGAAAGTCATGCCCGGTGAACTTTTGTATTGGGAAAGTCATGCCCGGTGAACTTTTGTATTGGGAAAGTCATGCCCGGTGAACTTTTGTACTGGGAAAGTCATGCCCGGTGGACTTTTGTATTGGGAAAGTCATGCCCGGTGAACTTTTGTATTGGGAAAGTCATGCCCGGTGATCTTTTGTACTGGGAAAGTCATGCCCGGTGAACTTTTGTATGGGAAAAGTCATGCCCGGTGATCTTTTGTACTGGGAAAGTCATGCCCGGTCAACTTTTGTATGGGAAAAGTCATGCCCGGTGAACTTTTGTATTGGGAAAGTCATGCCCGGTGATCTTTTGTATGGGAAAAGTCATGTCCGGTGAACTTTTGTATGGGAAAAGTCATGCCCGGTGAACTTTTGTATTGGGAAAGTCATGCCCGGTCAACTTTTGTATTGGGAAAGTCATGCCCGGTGATCTTTTGTACTGGGAAAGTCATGCCCGGTGAACTTTTGTATGGGAAAAGTCATGCCCGGTGATCTTTTGTACTGGGAAAGTCATGCCCGGTCAACTTTTGTATTGGGAAAGTCATGCCCGGTGATCTTTTGTATTGGGAAAGTCATGCCCGGTGATCTTTTGTACTGGGAAAGTCATGCCCGGTGATCTTTTGTACTGGGAAAGTCATGCCCGGTGAACTTTTGTATTGAGAAAGTCATGCCCGGTGAACTTTTTTACTGGGAAAGTCATGCCCGGTGAACTTTTGTATTGGGAAAGTCATGCCCGGTCAACTTTTGTATTGGGAAAGTCATGCCCGGTGAACTTTTGTATGGGAAAAGTCATGCCCGGTGAACTTTTGTATTGGGAAAGTCATGCCCGGTCAACTTTTGTATTGGGAAAGTCATGCCCGGTGAACTTTTGTATTGGGAAAGTCATGTCCGGTCAACTTTTGTATTGGGAAAGTCATGCCCGGTGAACTTTTGTATTGGGAAAGTCATGCCCGGTCAACTTTTGTATTGGGAAAGTCATGCCCGGTCAACTTTTGTATTGGGAAAGTCATGCCCGGTGATCTTTTGTACTGGGAAAGTCATGCCCGGTGAACTTTTGTATTGGGAAAGTCATGCCCGGTGAACTTTTGTATGGGAAAAGTCATGCCCGGTGAACTTTTGTATTGGGAAAGTCATGCCCGGTGATCTTTTGTACTGGGAAAGTCATGCCCGGTGAACTTTTGTATTGGGAAAGTCATGCCCGGTCAACTTTTGTATTAGGAAAGTCATGCCCGGGAAACTTTTGTATGGGAAAAGTCATGCAGGGTGATCTTTTTTACTGAGAAAGTCATGCCCGGTGAACTTTTGTATTGGGAAAGTCATGCCCGGTGAACTTTTGTATGGGAAAAGTCATGCCCGGTGAACTTTTGTATTGGGAAAGTCATGCCCGGTCAACTTTTGTATTGGGAAAGTCATGCCCGGTGAACTTTTGTATTGGGAAAGTCATGCCCGGTCAACTTTTGTATTGGGAAAGTCATGCCCGGTGAACTTTTGTATTGGGAAAGTCATGCCCGGTCAACTTTTGTATTGGGAAAGTCATGCCCGGTCAACTTTTGTATTGGGAAAGTCATGCCCGGTGATCTTTTGTACTGGGAAAGTCATGCCCGGTGAACTTTTGTATTGGGAAAGTCATGCCCGGTGAACTTTTGTATGGGAAAAGTCATGCCCGGTGAACTTTTGTATTGGGAAAGTCATGCCCGGTGATCTTTTGTACTGGGAAAGTCATGCCCGGTGAACTTTTGTATTGGGAAAGTCATGCCCGGTGATCTTTTGTACTGGGAAAGTCATGCCCGGTGAACTTTTGTATTGGGAAAGTCATGCCCGGTGAACCTTTGTATGGGAAAAGTCATGCCCGGTGAACTTTTGTATTGGGAAAGTCATGCCCGGTGATCTTTTGTTCTGGGAAAGTCATGCCCGGTGATCTTTTGTACTGGGAAAGTCATGTGAACTTTTGTATTGGGAAAGTCATGCCCGGTGATCTTTTGTACTGGGAAAGTCATGCCCGGTGAACTTTTGTATTGGGAAAGTCATGCCCGGTGATCTTTTGTACGGGGAAAGTCATGCCCGGTGAACTTTTGTATGGGAAAAGTCATGCCCGGTGATCTTTTGTACTGGGAAAGTCATGCCCGGTGAACTTTTGTATTGGGAAAGTCATGCCCGGTGAACTTTTGTATGGGAAAAGTCACGCCCGGTGAACTTTTGTATTGGGAAAGTCATGCCCGGTGATCTTTTGTACTGGGAAAGTCATGACCGGTGAACTTTTGTATTGGGAAAGTCATGCCCGGTGAACTTTTGTATGGGAAAAGTCATGCCCGGTGAACTTTTGTATTGGGAAAGTCATGCCCGGTCAACTTTTGTATTGGGAAAGCCATGCCCGGTGATCTTTTGTACTGGGAAAGTCATGCCCGGTGAACTTTTGTACTGGGAAAGTCATGCCCGGTGAACTTTTGTATTGGGAAAGTCATGCCCGGTGATCTTTTGTACTGGGAAAGTCATGCCCGGTGAACTTTTGTATTGGGAAAGTCATGCCCGGTGAACTTTTGTATTGGGAAAGTCATGCCCGGTGAACTTTTGTATTGGGAAAGTCATGCCCGGTGAACTTTTGTATTGGAAAAGTCATGCCCGGTGAACATTTGTACTGGGAAAGTCATGCCCGGTCAACTTTTGTATTGGGAAAGTCATGCCCGGTGATCTTTTGTACTGGGAAAGTCATGCCCGGTGAACTTTTGTATTGGGAAAGTCATGCCCGGTGAACTTTTGTATTGGGAAAATCATGCCCGGTCAACTTTTGTATTGGGAAAGTCATGCCCGGTGATCTTTTGTACTGGGAAAGTCATGCCCGGTGAACTTTTGTATGGGAAAAGTCATGCCCGGTGAACTTTTGTATTGGGAAAGTCATGCCCGGTCAACTTTTGTATTGGGAAAGTCATGCCCGGTGATCTTTTGTACTGGGAAAAGTCATGCCCGGTCAACTTTTGTATTGGGAAAGTCATGCCCGGTGATCTTTTGTACTGGGAAAGTCATGCCCGGTGAACTTTTGTATGGGAAAAGTCATGCCCGGTGAACTTTTGTATGGGAAAAGTCATGCCCGGTGATCTTTTGTATGGGAAAAGTCATGCCCGGTGAACTTTTGTATGGGAAAAGTCATGCCCGGTGAACTTTTGTATTGGGAAAGTCATGCCCGGTGAACTTTTGTATTGGGAAGGTCATGCCCGGTGAACTTTTGTATTGGGAAAGTCATGCCCGGTGAACTTTTGTATTGGGAAAGTCATGCCCGGTCAACTTTTGTATTGGGAAAGTCATGCCCGGTCAACTTTTGTATTGGGAAAGTCATGCCCGGTGATCTTTTGTACTGGGAAAGTTTTGCCCGGTGAACTTTTGAATTGGGAAAGTCATGCCCGGTGAACTTTTGTATTGGGAAAGTCATGCCCGGTGATCTTTTGTACTGGGAAAGTCATGCCCGGTGTACTTTTGTATGGGAAAAGTCATGCCCGGTGAACTTTTGTATGGGAAAAGTCATGCCCGGTGAACTTTTGTATTGGGAAAGTCATGCTCGGTGAACGTTTGTATGGGAAAAGTCATGCCCGGTCAACTTTTGTATTGGGAAAGTCATGCCCGGTGATCTTTTGTACTGGGAAAGTCATGCCCGGTGATCTTTTGTACTGGGAAAGTCATGTGAACTTTTGTATTGGGAAAGTCATGCCCGGTGATCTTTTGTACTGGGAAAGTCATGCCCGGTGAACTTTTGTATTGGGAAAGTCATGACCGGTGATCTTTTGTACTGGGAAAGTCATGCCAGGTGAACTTTTGTATGGGAAAAGTCATGCCCGGTGATCTTTTGTACTGGGAAAGTCATGCCCGGTGAACTTTTGTATTGGGAAAGTCATGCCCGGTGAACTTTTGTATGGGAAAAGTCATGCCCGGTGAACTTTTGTATTGGGAAAGTCATGCCCGGTGATCTTTTGTACTGGGAAAGTCATGACCGGTGAACTTTTGTATTGGGAAAGTCATGCCCGGTGAACTTTTGTATGGGAAAAGTCATGCCCGGTGAACTTTTGTATTGGGAAAGTCATGCCCGGTCAACTTTTGTATTGGGAAAGCCATGCCCGGTGATCTTTTGTACTGGGAAAGTCATGCCCGGTGAACTTTTGTACTGGGAAAGTCATGCCCGGTGAACTTTTGTATTGGGAAAGTCATGCCCGGTGATCTTTTGTACTGGGAAAGTCATGACCGGTGAACTTTTGTATTGGGAAAGTCATGCCCGGTGAACTTTTGTATGGGAAAAGTCATGCCCGGTGAACTTTTGTATTGGGAAAGTCATGCCCGGTCAACTTTTGTATTGGGAAAGCCATGCCCGGTGATCTTTTGTACTGGGAAAGTCATGCCCGGTGAACTTTTGTATTGGGAAAGTCATGCCCGGTGATCTTTTGTACTGGGAAAGTCATGCCCGGTGAACTTTTGTATTGGGAAAGTCATGCCCGGTGAACCTTTGTATGGGAAAAGTCATGCCCGGTGAACTTTTGTATTGGGAAAGTCATGCCCGGTGATCTTTTGTTCTGGGAAAGTCATGCCCGGTGATCTTTTGTACTGGGAAAGTCATGTGAACTTTTGTATTGGGAAAGTCATGCCCGGTGATCTTTTGTACTGGGAAAGTCATGCCCGGTGAACTTTTGTATTGGGAAAGTCATGCCCGGTGATCTTTTGTACGGGGAAAGTCATGCCCGGTGAACTTTTGTATGGGAAAAGTCATGCCCGGTGATCTTTTGTACTGGGAAAGTCATGCCCGGTGAACTTTTGTATTGGGAAAGTCATGCCCGGTGAACTTTTGTATGGGAAAAGTCACGCCCGGTGAACTTTTGTATTGGGAAAGTCATGCCCGGTGATCTTTTGTACTGGGTGTGACATTGCACAAGTCCAAGTCCTATATGTAGTTTTACTCCACATTTGTATTTATCAGGGGAGATATAGCAACTTTTGAATTAAAAGTAGGCTTAATAGAAACAATATTTTGAAAAGAAAAATATATAAAAGGAAAATTTTTCAGTTTTTGAGTCAGATATTGAATAGTCACCTAAGAAGCAAGTCGACATAAAATAGAAAAATTTGGAAAAATTTCTTTTTTGGAGAAAAGTCCTGATTTTTCCGTAAAATAAAAACTTCAATTTTGGCCCATTTGAGCGCATTGGAAAACAGCAAGATATAAGACACGTTATTGGACCCAAACCTTATTTTGATTTGTTTGAATGTATTATACGCTGTCAAAGATCGTTACATTTTGTTGCTGGGAAAAAGTGTCATTACAATTGCAATATTTGGACGTTGAATATCTAAGCCTATACATATATCTTTCGGGATTATCATTTCAAATCTTAAAACAATAAAAGAATTTTTTGCTGGTTTATAATCTGTATGCTGTCTGAACTATAAACGAAATCTCGGGCAATTATCCAAAAATTTATTAACGAACAATATTTCAATATAGAGGACAACTTTTCTGTCAAGAAAACAAATATTGAGGATCAATCACCATCTATATCTTTGTTTGATAAGAATACACATTTGCACACAATAGATAATTAATCGTGGATCGTGAAATGAAATTCTAATTTAATCCATTATAGTAAGTCGGCATCGAAATCCATCGTCAACAGGCCTGAGGACTACATAGGATTTATTTGGGTAAGTCGGCAAAAATATCTGTTTTCATTTCATATCCACGAATCGATATCACACTGATCATTTCCGTATTATAAACTCATAAATTATCTTAACTATAATTGACATTACTAAAAGAAAAGAAGAAAAATCACATCTTACTATATTAACTAAACATCTTATTTATTATTTAATTATTCCTAATCGTTTATATAAATTATTAAATCATTATTTATGATACTCATCGTTAACTTCTGTGTTAATAAGATATGTTGTTAAATATACGCGTTATGTATTGAATATGAAGCATTAAAAGGTTTTTATTATGCCACGAAAGGGGAAGGAGTTCGATTAGGAGATACATTAGGGCTGACGGAAAATGAAAGGTCAGCAGGTAGGGTGGGTAGAGATCTATGAGCAACGCACTTATATCTCATGTTGCTCACAATAAATTAACACCTTTTTCACACACACCCACACATACACAAACACTTACCTACATTTCATTCCACGCACATACACAACAAAAGCTACTTAAAATTTTTACTTTTATGTGAACATATCCGACTCTATCTCCGAAGGAAAAAGGACTGCCCCAGACTGAGCACGGCCGGGGCAGAAGGTAGCAAACTCCGGAGGAGATAGAACCAGAAGGGTGGATCGTCACATAAATTAAATGGCGCCCAACGTGGGGCCTCAACAGCAACACAATCAATGAAGGTTAAACGTCATCTACTTCTCCTGTTGAGGTCATATTAAATGTAGGCATACCTCACGGCGGAATTTTCATATTTCGATTTTCGGATATTGATACCCTGTGAGGTGTGTCGACATTTCTACACATACATATATATACACAAATCTTAGTTGAGAATTTCATTGGAATTTTGGATTTTAACGTTTGTGTTAAACCAAACCAATGACATTACTTCTAAAATTCATATACGCATTTTTATAAAAATTGTATTTAAATAATGAGTCGGATTTAGAGGCTGACACATTGTTAGTCATTTACCCTCACTTTTTAAGTTCAGTTTTTTGTGGATTGTTTATTCCTAGGAAGAGTTTTGTATCTAGAATATAATCTGGAAACATACCTTAGGGATGACAGTCGATAATGGTGTTAATTAAAAAAATAAAATAGTATCTTTTGAAAGAATAACCTTCTTCCGAGTAGTGGCACATTCTATATTATTTGAGGTTTTTAAGAGAATTTCGTTGATTTGAATATTTTGTGGAAAGAAATTGTGTTAAGATTTGAAAATGCCTGTTACACGAAGTTTGGAGGATCCTGACAGCAGAAGATTTGGAGAGGAGTAATAACGTGTCTTTTGTTGTCAATGAAGAAGATGAAAATAGACGTATGACAAGATCACAATCTAGGAATATTAGAAGTGATTCTGGGAGATCGCGTAGGGGAGCAGTGAATGTAACCACTTGCACGTCCAATGCAATAGACGAGAATATGATTCGTAGTATGATTTCTGAATCTCTTTCTGATATAAGGAGAGAAATAACAACATCTATAACAAACGAACTGGGGACGTTGTTATCAGAACTTAATTTAGGTCAAAACATGAGGAATAGATCTGATAACCCAATCTTAGATTCCTCAACCAATAGTGACCCAGTAATAGGCCTAGTGCACCTCCTGATACATCCGAAAAGGCGATGAATGTAATAAGGAACTGGCGATTATCTTTTACAGGGAAAAGTAATGATATCCCCATAGAAGAATTTATATATAGGGTTAATATAATGACTTCGAATACTCTTGGAGGTGATTTTCATTTATTATGCAGATACACACATTTATTATTTGACGGAAAAGCTTTGGAATGGTTTTGGAGGTACCATCGTCAAAATGATAGCATTGTGTGTCTGAACTTTCCACTGCCTTAAAGAAACAATATAAGGAATTCTACAACGATTACGATATTAGAGATGATATCCGTCGTAGGAAACAAAGACAAAACGAGACATTTGATGATTATTGCGATTCTGTGTTGGGATTATGTTATAGACTTCGAACACCAATGAGCGAGGAGGAAATGTGTGAAACGTTGCTCCGAAATTTAAGACCCGAAATTCGTCACGAATTGTTGCACGTCAGTATTGGTAATGTAGCAGAGTTAAGGAAGGCTGTTCGGAAGCACGAGAAATTCGTAGGGGACATTCAAGCTATAAATCGTTATAGACAGTTCCGAGATAAGGGTAAGGTATCTCAAATTAGTGAGGACATAGATGAAGTGGAGGACGAAACAGTCGATAGTGATTTGCTTGAATTGCACAGACCAATAACATGCTGGAATTGCGGAGAGAAAAGTCACACTTATAAGGAGTGTGTTAAAAACAAAACTGTATTTTGTTACGGATGCGGACAGAAGAATACATTTAAACCCCAACTGCGAAAATTGTAACAAGTCGGGAAACTTCAAAAGGGATGTCCTTCGACTGAAGAAAGGACATCCTCTTATGCCACCACGGAAATAGACAGAACAAATAACTTGGAAGGTAGTGAAGGAGTACAATAGAAATGTGATCATCAGTATGAACTAATACCACAAGACTTGATAGAGAAC
Source organism: Musca autumnalis (assembly GCF_047663935.1). NCBI lineage: Eukaryota > Metazoa > Arthropoda > Insecta > Diptera > Muscidae > Musca > Musca autumnalis. The sequence continues at coordinate 210,114 of NW_027411728.1, forward strand.
CAAACAGGAAGTATGAATTATAATCTAAAGAAAAGTACCAAATTAACGCGTAGCGCTATTCGAATGAAAATGTTTTGGAAAAAATTAAAATCATTTAAAAAATTCATAGTAGCATCAATCGTAATGAAAGATAATGACACTAGACCGTTTTTGCCAATATCCATTGAAGGAAAACTGTATTTTGCACTGTTGGATAGTGGGGCAAATAGGAGTGTAGTAGGTGGAAATTTGGCTGAAAAAGTAGAAATCCTACCCAGTTTTAGAAAGTGTCACGGAAACGTGAGAACTGCGGATGGACAGAACAGAATATTACAGGCATAGTAAATTTGGAATTTATATATCAAAATCAGGAGTATTCATTTGAATTTTTAGTAATCAAATCCATCAAGCAGGATATAATATGTGGAATGGATTTTTGGGATAAATTTAAAATTTCCATTAATGTAACTAAGGAAATTGCTGAAATCAAAAGTCACAGTGGAGATTTCTGATTTTATTGAACTGACTCATGAGCAAAGACGGAAATTAAACGCTGTTGTTGATATGTTCCCAAATTCGGATAAGGAAGGTTTAGGTTGCACAAGTTTGGTTGAACATAGTATCGATACGGGGGACGCTAAACCAATTAAGCAAAGATACTATCCTATATCGCCAGCTAAAGAAAAATTATTGTGCACGGAAATTGACAGGATGTTGTCTTTAGGGGTAATTGAGGAATGTCCGCAATCTCCATGGTTCCTCCCCTGGAGTATTAATTGTGAAGCCAGATAAGGTTAGGTTCTGCGTGGATAGCAGAAAACTGAATGCAGTGACAGTCAAGGACTCGTATCCGATACCCAATATCGAAGGGATACTGTCAAGGTTACCAGCAGTTCAGTACATTTCAAAAGTTGACTTAAAAGATGCCTTTTGGCAAATTAAGCTAGATGATGCTTCAAAACCAAAAACCGCCTTTACAATTCCGAACAGACCCCTTTATCAATTTACGAGAATGCCATTCGGGCTCTGCAATGCACCCCAAACAATGTGCAGATTAATGGACATTGTCATCCCTTATAACCTGAAGTCACGCGTCTTCGTCTATTTAGACGATTTGCTGATAGTATCCGAGGGGTTTGAAGAACACTTAGAACATCTTCAAGAGATAGCTACGCGATTTCGGAAAGCGAACCTTACGATTAATGTAAAGAAAAGTTCTTTTGCAATAAAAAAGGGTGAAATACTTAGGATATATTGTAGGTGAAGGATCACTGAGAGTTGATCCAGATAAAGTCAAAGCCATATCCGAATTCCCTACACCAACTTCGTTGCGCGCCCTCAGACAATTTTTGGGAATGATTGGCTGGTACCGCCGCTTCATTGGGGAATTCTCAAAGTATACCTTCCCACTAACAGAACTATTATCCAAGAAGAAGTCATTCAAATGGACTGAAGAGGCTCAAAATGCGTTTGATTTGTTAAAGGCAAAATTATGTAGCGCACCTGTTCTAGTCCATGCAGATTTTAATAAACCATTCGTGTTACTATGCGATGCTAGCACGGTTGGAGTGGGAGCAGTTTTGGCGCAAGAGGACAATAATGGGACTGAACGACCAATTGCATATATGTCACAGAAGCTGACTAAAGCACAAAGAAATTACACTGTTACGGAATTGGAATGTTTAGCCGTAGTCTTGGCCATTAAGAAATTTCGCGCCTACATAGAGGGGCACGAGTTCAAGGTTGTGACGGACCACGCTAGCTTGAAGTGGCTTATGCGGCAGAGCGACTTGTCAGGACGGTTGGCCAGATGGGCATTAAAGTTGCAGGGGTTTCAATTTACAATTGAACACCGAAAGGGCAGAGAAAATATTGTGCCAGATGCTTTATCACGAGCTTTTGTAACGGATTCAGTTTCGGAAGTCGAAATTGAAGTATTGCCGAGAGTGGATATGGATTCGGAAGCCTTTTGTGGGGAAGACTATACAAAATGGCGTGACACCCTTATAAAATCCGAATACCCAGATTTCAAGATAGATGGAAAATATATTTACAAAAAGATTTTATTGTCGAATGATAATGTATATAATCAACAATCCTGGAAATTGGTGCTACCAAAGGAGTTGAGAAATAATGTTATATACGCTGCTCATAATCAACCAAATGCGTCTCATTGTGGCATTGCGAAAACCACCGAGCTGATCCGACGATACTTTTACTGGCCAAGATTGGTGACGGATGTGAAGGAATACATAGGAAAGTGCGATATTTGTAAAACCACAAAGGTACCAACATCAATTTTACGTCCGCCAATAGGTCAAATGGTAACAACAGAAAGACCGTTTCAAAGGCTTTATGTGGATATTATTGGACCACTTCCTAGGACCCGGAACGGCCACATAGGAATTTTAATTATTTTAGACCATTTCTCCAAATTCACTTTTATCAAACCGTTAAAGAAATTAGTTTCACAGCCTATTATTACTTATTTAAGAGATGAAGTATTTATGTGCTTCGGTGTACCGGAAATTATAATTTCGGATAACGGTTCGCAATTTAAAAGTAAGGAATTTGAGAATTTATTAAAAACGTATGGTATCAAGCACCAATTCACTGCAGTTTATAGCCCACAGTCAAATGCTAGTGAGCGCGTGAATAGGTCCATAAATGCAGCTCTGCGAGCATATGTAAAAGATGACCATCGACAGTGGGATGCCTATTTAGCAAGTGTAAATTGTGCATTCAGAAACACGGTTCATGCGTCGACAAATGAATCACCATACAAAATAATTTTTGGTCAACATATGATTACCCATGGGAAAGAATTCGATATTTTACGAAAGTTACAGATTCTGGAAGATTGTGATACAGAAATTCAAAGATCGGACAAGTTTACATTATTAAGGGATTCAATACAATCCAAACTTAAATCCGCCTATGAAAAGAACGAGAGGATATACAATATGAGGTCGAAAATGAGACAATTTGAGATAGGTCAAGAAGTTATAAGAAGGAATTTCACGCAAAGTTCAAACTTAAAATATTATAATGCGAAGCTAGCTCCAACTGGAATAAAAGCAAAGGTAATTAAAAGGGTAGGAAATGTTAATTATGAATTAAAGGACATTCAAAGTGGGAAAACAGGAATCTACCACGCAAAGGATATATGGACATAACATTAAAAAAATAATAAAATAAATAATAGTATTATTATTTATTTATTTTTTTTTTTTTTTTTTTTTTTTTTGTTTTTTTTTTTAAGCAGGGTATGATTTGTGACATTGCACAAGTCCAAGTCCTATATGTAGTTTTACTCCACATTTGTATTTATCAGGGGAGATATAGCAACTTTTGAATTAAAAGTAGGCTTAATAGAAACAATATTTTGAAAAGAAAAATATATAAAAGGAAAATTTTTCAGTTTTTGAGTCAGATATTGAATAGTCACCTAAGAAGCAAGTCGACATAAAATAGAAAAATTTGGAAAAATTTCTTTTTTGGAGAAAAGTCCTGATTTTTCCGTAAAATAAAAACTTCAATTTTGGCCCATTTGAGCGCATTGGAAAACAGCAAGATATAAGACACGTTATTGGACCCAAACCTTATTTTGATTTGTTTGAATGTATTATACGCTGTCAAAGATCGTTACATTTTGTTGCTGGGAAAAAGTGTCATTACAATTGCAATATTTGGACGTTGAATATCTAAGCCTATACATATATCTTTCGGGATTATCATTTCAAATCTTAAAACAATAAAAGAATTTTTTGCTGGTTTATAATCTGTATGCTGTCTGAACTATAAACGAAATCTCGGGCAATTATCCAAAAATTTATTAACGAACAATATTTCAATATAGAGGACAACTTTTCTGTCAAGAAAACAAATATTGAGGATCAATCACCATCTATATCTTTGTTTGATAAGAATACACATTTGCACACAATAGATAATTAATCGTGGATCGTGAAATGAAATTCTAATTTTAATCCATTATAGTAAGTCGGCATCGAAATCCATCGTCAACAGGCCTGAGGACTACATAGGATTTATTTGGGTAAGTCGGCAAAATATCTGTTTTCATTTCATATCCACGAATCGATATCACACTGATCATTTCCGTATTATAAACTCATAAATTATCTTAACTATAATTGACATTACTAAAAGAAAGAAGAAAAATCACCATCTTACTATATTAACTAAACATCTTATTTATTATTTAATTATTCCTAATCGTTTATATAAATTATAAATCATTATTTATGATACTCATCGTTAACTTCTGTGTTAATAAGATATGTTGTTAAATATACGCGTTAATGTATTGAATATGAAGCATTAAAAGGTTTTATTATGCCACGAAAGGGGAAGGAGTTCGATTAGGAGATACATTAGGGCTGACGGAAAATGAAAGGTCAGCAGGTAGGGTGGGTAGAGATCTATGAGCAACGCACTTATATCTCATGTTGCTCACAATAAATTAACACCTTTTTCACACACACCCACACATACACAAACACTTACCTACATTTCATTCCACGCACATACACAACAAAAGCTACCTTAAAATTTTTACTTTTATGTGAACATATCCGACTCTATCTCCGAAGGAAAAGGACTGCCCCAGACTGAGCACGGCCGGGGCCAGAAGGTAGCAAACTCCGGAGGGAGATAGAAACCAGAAGGGTGGATCGTCACATGGGAAAGTCATGACCGGTGAACTTTTGTATTGGGAAAGTCATGCCCGGTGAACTTTTGTATGGGAAAAGTCATGCCCGGTGAACTTTTGTATTGGGAAAGTCATGCCCGGTCAACTTTTGTATTGGGAAAGCCATGCCCGGTGATCTTTGTACTGGGAAAGTCATGCCCGGTGAACTTTTGTACTGGGAAAGTCATGCCCGGTGAACTTTTGTATTGGGAAAGTCATGCCCGGTGATCTTTTGTACTGGGAAAGTCATGCCCGGTGAACTTTTGTATTGGGAAAGTCATGCCCGGTGAACTTTTGTATTGGGAAAGTCATGCCCGGTGAACTTTTGTATTGGGAAAGTCATGCCCGGTGAACTTTTGTATTGGAAAAGTCATGCCCGGTGAACATTTGTACTGGGAAAGTCATGCCCGGTCAACTTTTGTATTGGGAAAGTCATGCCCGGTGATCTTTTGTACTGGGAAAGTCATGCCCGGTGAACTTTTGTATTGGGAAAGTCATGCCCGGTGAACTTTTGTATTGGGAAAGTCATGCCCGGTCAACTTTTGTATTGGGAAAGTCATGCCCGGTGATCTTTTGTACTGGGAAAGTCATGCCCGGTGAACTTTTGTATGGGAAAAGTCATGCCCGGTGAACTTTTGTATTGGGAAAGTCATGCCCGGTCAACTTTTGTATTGGGAAAAGTCATGCCCGGTGATCTTTTGTACTGGGAAAAGTCATGCCCGGTCACTTTTGTATTGGGAAAGTCATGCCCGGTGATCTTTTGTACTGGGAAAGTCATGCCCGGTGAACTTTTGTATGGGAAAAGTCATGCCCGGTGAACTTTTGTATGGGAAAAGTCATGCCCGGTGATCTTTTGTATGGGAAAAGTCATGCCCGGTGAACTTTTGTATGGGAAAAGTCATGCCCGGTGAACTTTTGTATTGGGAAAGTCATGCCCGGTGAACTTTTGTATTGGGAAGGTCATGCCCGGTGAACTTTTGTATTGGGAAAGTCCATGCCCGGTGAACTTTTGTATTGGGAAAGTCATGCCCGGTCAACTTTTGTATTGGGAAAGTCATGCCCGGTCAACTTTTGTATTGGGAAAGTCATGCCCGGTGATCTTTTGTACTGGGAAAGTTTTGCCCGGTGAACTTTTTGAATTGGGAAAGTCATGCCCGGTGAACTTTTGTATTGGGAAAGTCATGCCCGGTGATCTTTTGTACTGGGAAAGTCATGCCCGGTGTACTT